>NW_017307323.1:294993-314890 GCF_000935625.1 Nanorana parkeri
CATCCCCTTTCCTAAAGTGAAAAAAATAGTATTGGCCATACATACACATTAACAAGGAAATCCACCCCCTTCGCTGTTATTATTTTTTTAAATCCCTTCCTACCAGTTCAACAAAAATATTAATAGAATAGAAATGATTATATGTTAATAGAATAATAGAGTCAAAAAAAATATTAATATTGACAAAAATATTCCCAACAAAAATATTAATAACAATAAAATGTTCTCAACATAAAGAATTTGAAAACAAAAATTCTCAACAAAATACTAATTGTATCAACAAAAAATATCGTCAAAAATACTCTCAACAAAAATATTAATTTGTAACTAACATTGAATAGCATTATAAGAAATATTGTTGATAGAAGGACTTTATAAATATTTTTGGTAATTTTAGTTGTTAATAAATAAATAAATTCCCCATACTGACCCTGTGCTCTGATTTTAATGTGTCCCAGGCGGAGGAATGGTTTGCGGGGGGACACAAAGTGTAACGATGGATCGGATGGGAATTCTCTTTATTGATAAAGTTTTGAGGATTTGTGATGCGGAATAAATGGAAATGAAGCAGAATGTTTCCCGTTGCTGTGATTTGTCTGTTGGCCGGGACGGTGAAGCTCATATTAACCACGAAGAACATTGAACGTTCATTCCCACAATATGCATTAAACAGCTCCGACTGGTGTGAAAGAAAGGTTAAAGTGTCTTCTATGGATGCATGGAGTGCATCAGCGGAAGATGCCATAGGTAACTAAAGAGAGGTATTTATAAAATGTTCCACTAGATGGAGCTAAAGAGCAGAAGAATTTCCTATTCTCATCGGCTTCATCTAGTGGCCATAATGTGAGGTGACTCTACGACTCAGACATTCACAGAGCCAATATACACCCCTGGATGTCACACTGATCTCCCCTGACTTCAATACTTTGAGATGCTGACCTGGAACTAGTATGACCTCTGAATTTTCTCGGACTGCACACTTCTTCTCAGTATACCGTGAGCTGTAGCTTGCGATATACTGAGCTTTGGGTCACGGGAGGAGGTTAGTATATGTCCTCCCGTGACCCTTAAGAGAACTATGGGGAAAAACACTTACCCTATAGTTCTTTTAAGTAAAAAGTCAGTAAAACAACATAACAGCCAGCCCAGCATTGTAGATATTCAGCAAGAGCAGCCTCCGCATTCTCTCACAACAAATGAAAGTAGAAATCAAGAAATATATAAATTGCCAGACATGTTGAAAAATAAAAAGTGTAGCAGTCACTGAAATACTGCACTCATCTGCAACACTGCCCCCTGCAGGAACTCCGCTGCACCACAGGCCCTCTTCCCGGCTCAATTGTTGAACCCACTTCTTGTGAGCCCAGGCTGTCATGGACACACCCCCTGGTGCTGTGTCACTACGTCAGACTGGGCTCACAGTACAATACTATAGAGAGCAGCATTGAGGTCATTACATTTTTGGGCCAAGCAACAGCTGGCAGACAGAATCTAATTTCTATAGAGGACACCTCCTCCTTCACTTTCTGCACTGAACAAAACGGTGCCAGTTTTAATTGTTTGGGTTTAGCACGTAGAGGTGTGTACACGAGGATCGGGGGGTTTTGTTGAACAGATATTCTAGAATTTCCTTTTTTAACATATGACCTTTTACCAAACCAAACATTCACCGGTAATGAACCAATCAATGTCATTTTAAACACATAGGGCAGGACGATTCACCTGCAGTGAATGCTTGGTGAAGGTGAAATGCGTTGCTTTATGAATATACCTCAAGGTGTTTTTCAATTTTGATTTTCTTTCCTTTTGAACATTCAGGTGAATTGCCAGTTGACCCTCTCAAGGGAAATTATGTAAGAAAAGTGAAAGATTGTATCTTCTCTCATGTATTCCCCTCTCCATTTGTGTCTGAGATACGACTCGTCGCTTTCTCGGAGGTATGACGCACGGACAGAATTCATGTTTTCATGCATGGATTGCATTTGTTTCCTTTTTCACCCTCGGGGGTCTGTTTATAAAGGTTTTCGTTAGGGATGCACTGGTGCTGATACAAGTATTGGTATCGGTGCTGATACGGGGCATTTTCATGGGAACTTGTACTGGTAACAATGCCCTGATACTAAAAACCGATACCGGCACTTTAAATATTTACATTTATTCGGTTGCCTGAGGTCCCGCACTTGCTGGGGACGCCGTTGCAGCCTTCTCGGGAACTATGTAGCCCCTGTTTACAGCGCCAGCCTGTACATCTTCCCTGCTGAAACCCTCCACGTCTGCCCCTGCTGCAATCCTCAACATCTGCCCCGCTGCGATCCTCCACATCTGTCCCTGCTGAGACTCTTCACATCTGCCCCTGCTGACACCCTTCGCATCTGCCCATGGTGAGACTCTTCACATCTGCCCCTGCTGAGACTCTTCACATCTGCCCCTGCTGAGACTCTTCACATCTGCCCCTGCTGAAACCCTTCGCATCTGCCTCTGCTGAGACCCTCCATCTGCCCCTGCTGAGACCCTTCACATCTGCCCCTGCTGAGAGCCTCCACATCTGCCCCTGCTAAAATCCTCCAATCTGCCCCTGCTAAAACCCTCCACGTCTGCCCCTGCTGCAATCCTCCATATCTGCCCCTGCTGAGACCCTCCATATCTGCCCCTGCTGAGACCCTCCATTTCTACCCCTGCTGAGACCCTCCATATCTGCCCCCGGTGAGACCCTCTGCTTTAGACATCAGGCAGGCAGCACAGAGTATGTAGCAAATTCATATACTATTCTTCATTGCTGTATAATGTATTGCTGAGATTTGTAGTCCTCTATAGCTGATGGTATTATTCTGCATTGCTGTATAATGTATTGCTGAGATTTGTAGTCCTCTATAGCTGATGGTATTATTCTGCATTGCTGTATAATGTATTGCTGAGATTTGTAGTCCTCTATAGCTTTGGAGTCAGTAGAAGAACTACCAGGGTTGTAACTGGGCCCTGGCACTCCACCACTGTCCTCAAATCATTACCCTGTATTGTTTTAGAAAAACTGTCACATGACACTAAAAAAAAAGTATCGGTAATTAGTATTAGCGAGTACTTGAGGGAAAGTATTGGTACTCGTACTCGTTCTGGAAAAAATGGTATGGGTGCCTCCCTAGTTTTCACTCAAGATTCCCATAGCTTTCTATTTTTATAACTGAATTCCATTGGAAAAGTATGAAAATCCTTGGAGAATGCTGTGTGAAAACCTTTATAAATAGACCCCTTGGTGTCTTTAGAGCTGAATGCTGATGTGATTTTTAGTGAAAGGGGGTAAAGGTCCGCTTTAAAACCAAACCCACTTGAATATCAAAATAGAGGACCTACAGTAAAGCGTTCTGATACCTTTGTAACACACCGTTTGTATTTTGACCAAAATATAAAAGAGATAGAGAATGTGTAAGATTGACACGGGGTGATTTATCAAAACTGGAGCAGAAGAATCTGGAGCAGTTGCCCATGGCAACAAATCAGCTTCTCTCTTCAGTTTGCTCAATCTAATGTTTGAAAATGAAAGGTAGATGCTGATTGGTTGCCGTGCACAACTGCTTCATATTCTGTCTGCTCCAGTTTTGATAAATTCCCCCCATTGTGTTCCCATGGAGGTGGACATCAAGATATGTGCAATAACATGATGTACTCAGTATAGTGCTTGCCGTCTAATGATATCATTTGGAGATTTTCCAGCATTGTTAGGAATAACTTCAGAATTCAGAATTGTGTACAGAACTGTGTTGCTTTAAAGGAGAACTATGAGGCGAGTGAAAATCACTCATCCTCATAGTTCGAGCCGACCTGTGACAATTAAACTGTCACACGTCGGCTCAATAGATTGGGAAGTGAGCGAACACATAACGTCGCTCGCTCATCACCCTGCAGAGAGCCGTGACTGCCAGTTACGGCTCCCTGCAGCGATTCCCCTCTCCCTGCTCTGATCCTCCAGCGCTGACTGGAGGAACGGACGGGAGAGTGGTGCTTGGACGGGGGAGTGGTGCTTCTCTATAGGTGCAGTACAGTGATAGTTGTCATCCTAGGACCGGAAGTTGAGTAATTGGCAGGTAATTGGTAATTATCATTAAAAATAAATGATAATGTAGCCACCACTGCTAAGGACTGGTAAGCTGCAATATATTACATTTTGTTATTGGGTTTAGATTTAGAGCTTTACTATTGGCCTAGGTTCATCTGGCAGGTTGGCTGTCTGAAGGATGAGTATGTTCGGCAATGTATAACTTTGTTCTTTTCCAAATAATAAAACACTGACGTGGGAACATAATCAACCTATTGCACTCTTATCTTCCCCAGAACGTTCTGGAGGATCTGCTGGATCTTGACCCATCTGTTGTCGGCTCCGTGGATTTTCTACAGTTTGTTAGCGGTAGTAAAACAATTCCCGGCTTTGTTCCATTAGCACACAGATATGGAGGGCACCAGGTCAGCATTCATTCTACATTCACTTTACGCATTGCTCATCCACTTTTCAGATCTTTCAGATCATTGAGGGATTATTATTAGGAGTTAGAAAACCATTCAAGTGAATTTGGCTGGACAGAAGCCCCAGTGTGTGCACACAGAAGTCAGCAATGGGAGCTTCCATATTTGTGCATCACAGGGTCCATTTGGGCTTATAGTTAGCAGAGCAAACCACAAACACAATAACTCAGAGCAACTTATTAGAAGTCATCCTTTGGCTAGGCCGCTTGAACGTGCTGAAATCTGATTGGTTACTTTGGAGCACTAGACACCAAATTATTTGTGTTGGAGGCCTCTTGATGTTTACATTTGTTAACATTGAAGTAAATAGATGGCAAGCCTATTTCCTGCTGGTGGTCTCTGAACTTTAAAGGAGAACTATGAGGCGAGTGAAAACCACTCATCCTGATAGTTCTAGCCGACGTGTGACAATGAGACTGTCGCAGGTCGGCTCAATAGATCGGGAAGTGACCGAACACATACCGTCGCTTGCTCACTTCTCGATCATGTCCCTGCAGTGAGCCGTGACTGTCACTCACGGCTCCTTGCAGGGATTCCCCCCTCCCCGCTCCGAACCTCCAGCGCTGACTCGCGGAACGGACGGAGGAGGGGGCGGGTACAGCTGGATCTGCCTCTAGATAGGCAGAGCCAGCTGTCAATCCCGCAGCTGGGTGGATCTCCACAGTAATGTCGGGATTCGTCCCGGCTGCGGCGTCTCAGTATACCGCGAGCGGTAGCTCGGGGTATACTGAGCTTTGGGTGATGGGAGGACGCTAGTTTGTGTCCTCCCGCTACCCTTAGGAGAACTATGGGGAAAAGCACTGATCCCATAGTTCTCCTTTAATGCCGGCAATCTTAAAAAAATTTTTTTATGCTATTCCAAATGCTGATGAAATCACTTACAATGGATGCTGCTCCTTGATGATTAAATGTTTTAATTTTCTGCAGAATCAGCCGGTCCCCTGAGCACTGGTACTGATATCCTGTTGTAGGGGTGGCCCCTTTTCCTTGCAGGGTCCTATGAAGTCACCCTTGTGTGTGCTAGTATGCTGTGTGTGTGTCTTCTGAAGTGGAATAGTAATGGATCTGACCAGGCAAGAGCTTCATTTAGAAGGTTTATTGATAACAGCTGCAGCAACAAGGAACAGGGAACAGGCAACAAGTAGTTCAAAGAACCAAAGCTCTCAGGCTCCTTTTTTTATAAGAAATGTTATAGTTCAGTTTAATATTATAGTTATGTTCTCTCGTTGCCTCATTGCCTGTAATTTACATCAGCTAAATAGATTCCAGGAGCAATTAAACAAAAGGTGTTAAGAGTCTTGCAGTTTATTTCTTTAGAAAGCAGCCACAGCCTGAGTAGGAAAGCCTGTCCCCTGCCAACATACTGCAGAGAAGGGCCCATGCTCACTGTGTGGAATCAGTGGTCTCTCTGCACAGGTCCAACACCCTACCCAACACAGAGCAAAGGTTCTTCTCTGCAGCATGCTGGCCGGGGACAGACTTTTCTACTCTGACTGTGGCTGCTTTTTAAAGAAAACAAACAGTAAAGCTGGCCATACACTTTACAACCATCACACGACTTTTGTTGTGCGATGGTTGTAAGGCAATTAAAATCTCATACGATCTGCCCACCTTGGACAGGCAGATCGTACTTGCGATCATCACAAGCTCTCCCTGCTGAGGGGAGGGCTTCCAATGACTGCAATGCTGAGCTGGAAGTGTGCGCTTGTGCACACTGGCACGTTCGGCATTCGTCTTCCGACCACGCCACCAACCCGCCGAAAATCGTACGATTTTCGGCAGGTTTTTAGGGCATGCTCGGAAGATGAAAGTCGTGCGACCTTGCAGTAGAAGCGGTCGCACGCCTTCCATACACCTGCCGATTATCATACGATCGTACGATAATCGTCAGGTGTATGGAAGGCGTCCGACCGCTTCTACTGTACGGTCGCAAATCTTTTGTCTCCCGAGCACGCTGGAAAACCTGCCGAAAATCGTAAGATTGTCGGCGGGTTAGTGGCGTTCTCGGGAGACAAATGCCGAACGTGCCAGTGTGCACGCTCAGCACTTCCCGCTCAGCATTGCAGTCATCGGAAGCCCTCCCCTCAGCAGGGAGAGCTTGCGATGATCGCAAGTACGATCTGCCTGTCCAAGGTGGGCAGATCGTATGAGATTTTAATTGCCTTACAACCATCGCAAGACGAAAGTCCCCATTATGCCCCGATTATCACAAGGTTCAATTAGCCGTAATGAAAGAAAAGCACCTGGATGAATTGCGGTAATCAACCGCACGTATTTTCGTTTGTGCATGAGCAGTGTAGATTGTGCGATTTGTGACGTACGGAAACGCCACTAACCTTGCAATAATCGTACGATCGACCAAAGTTTTCAAACATGCTGGAAAGACAAAAGTCATACGATTGTCTAGTACTGACAGTTGCACACTCCCCATACACCTTGCGATTGTCGTATGATAAGTCGAACGCATACGATTATCGTACGATAATCGTAAGGTGTGTGGGCACCTTAAGACTCTGCACACCTTTTGCTCGATGCACCTGGAATCCATTTCGCAAGTTTCAATTGAAAGTTAATTTGAGCTTTAACTACTACTCCAGCATTTGAAATCATCCGTCAATGTGTGTTTTTCCTCAATAGTTTGGTGTTTGGGCTGGTCAGTTGGGAGATGGAAGAGCACACTTAATAGCCACTTATATTAACAGGTAACGTGTCCTTGTTGTGTGTTCTTTAATATTGAAATCTGGGTTCCTATCATTGCTATCACTTTAACCTCCCTGGTGGTCGGATTATGTCAGTATTTTTTCTTTTTTGTTTTTTTTCTATTTTTCACTTTCGAATTTCCCGCCGGTTCCGCCCCCTGCAACGCCGTCGCTCGCAGGGAAGGAACCGGGAAGACGGATGCCGGCATCGGCCAGAGGACACATGGGGCTTGTAGGGACAAGGTAAGTGACGCTACAGTGTAATCCCGAGTGTGGCTCGGGGTTACAGCTTTTGGTACTGAAAATGAACCCCGAGCCACACTCGGGATTACCGCCAGGGAGGTTAATAGAAGATATATTCCGTGTGCTCTGTTACCTGTAATGCCGGTTTTGTTATCTCTTTGCAATGTTATTTTGTAGGTTTGGAGAGAGATGGGAACTTCAGTTGAAAGGATCGGGGAAAACGCCATATTCTAGGTAACAGACGGGATGAAATGTGCGTTTGTAGCATTACACAGAAAGGATTTGATTTACTTAAGACAAACAGGCTGTTCACTATGCAAGGGAGTTTTCCCTTAGCCTAGTGAATGCAGTGAAGTTCAGCTGACTGCCATCATCCAATCATGTGCAAGCAATAATACTGTTTTTTGTGTTCCTCGTCTGTGATTGGGTATTCTTTGCAAAGTGAGTTTTCTCCACATTCACTAAGCTAAGCCAAAATTCACTGCAAGGTGAACAGCCTGTTTGCATTTAGTATGCACTGTTCTTAACTCCCGCTGTATACAAATCTACAGCAGTAATAATGCTGGTTTGTTATTTAATTTGCAGGAATGGTGATGGGAGAGCTGTACTCCGCTCCTCTGTAAGAGAGTTCCTGTGCAGTGAGGCTATGCATTATCTGGGGATTGCCACCAGCAGGGCTGTCAGGTACATGTATATGTTTTAAGGTAAACTATAGTGTATTTTCATTAAAGTGAACCTGTGTTTTGCCCATGCACAAGCCTCGCTTTAACTACCATGCTCCTTTCTGCATAAACTTATATTCCTACACTCAGGGCCGTCCCTATAATGAGGCTGCTTGAGGCTGTTGCCTCTTTGAGTCACATGGGGGGGGTTGCAGGCAGATCGGCATGTTACTGATCCTGCCTTCCCCTTTCCGGCCAGAGCATCCCAGGTTGCTCAAAGCTGGGCGGGCAGATGTGTAAGGCGCATTTCCCTGTCATGCTATTAGCAACTTGGGACACTCTGGCCGGTGTTCTGCCTAGCCGGTGTTCCCCCCTCCCGAACGTGTACTATCAGCACCACCCCCTTCCCGCCTCAGATGGTGAAACAGCCACTTCTCTGCTTGAACAGAAATATTTCATGATTCTGGCTATTGACATCATGGAAGACTCTCCCTTTCCCCCATGTGATAGTGCGGGTGCTTTGTGATTTGCCCAGCTTTGTCACATGGTGAGAGGAGGAGTTTACTATACAAAAAAATAACGTTTTTAAACATTAACACACAGTGATTAGATTATCCACAGCAATGAGAATGTGTCAATATTGCTAACCTCTCTTTTTAAAAATACCAGCCTGGCCTGGCTGACATGCAACCTCATCCTATGAAGCAGATCTGACCCAAGAACAGAAATGTCATATATTGGTGCTTACAGGCCTTAGATATGGTGGCTGCATTAGTTTTCTTTCTTTCTTTCTTTCTTTCTTTCTTTCTTTCTTTCTTTCTTTCTTTCTTTCTTTCTTTCTTTCTTTCTTTCTTTCTTCCTTCCTTCCTTTCTTTTTCTTGCAACTTCCTGTGCATTTCTCATGACCATTGGAGGCTTATATGGTGGTGTTTGATGTTGGTGTTGTTTGGCACGTTCCTATTTGCATTGAGCTACAGTTACAGCAGTATTAAGCAAATTAAACTGACCCTTTAGGGCAGGGGTAGGCAAGCTTCAGCCCTCCAGCTTTGGTGAAACTACAAATACCATAAAGCATGGCAAGATTCTGACAGCCATTGGTATGACTTCCGGAAGCGGATACACAATGGGATTTGTAGTTTCACCACAGCTAACGTGCTGAACTTTGAGTGACATTAAATTTCACCTAAATAAATTAATTTGAATTATTCTCTATGTAAGTTTTATACAACGCTACATTTCTCCTTGTATTGTGCTGTTCTAAAACACAATATAGGAGAGACGGGGAAAATCTGTTCAATAACGGCAAAACAACCGTCCAGGATATAGACTTGTACAATGTTACCAGCACACCTTCACCTTTGTTAGAGACCCTTCATTAGCTCACACAGTAGATAAAAAGAGCTTAAGTGGGCGTGTACTTAAAATTCTATATATGTAAGAGAGCGCGATTTCACACCCCAGTGGCAAATATTGGAGTACATAAAGAAAGAAAGAGATCTACCTAGGGATATCGCGTCAAATAATGGGGAAGACAGTATTGCTCTCTGTCTTCAGGGGTGTACATGTGTATTGCTCTCTGTCTAGGATACACAGTCCTTGTCCCCTGAAGAAGCCCAATAGGGCGAAACATGTTGGGGTATTTTTTGAATGAAAAAACAAGGACCACATTGATGAACTAACCAATCATGTCATAGAAATGAACTATTTGATGATAATGTATTGTATGAATTACACGGAATAATCATGTTTTATTGAATGGAATTTTAATCAATTATTTAGAAATCATGCTACACTAATAAATTCATTTGTAATTGTATATAGAATAAGAGAGCGTTCAGTATTTTTTGAAAGCCCCTCTTCCTAGGGTCCTGGCATATCATATTTACATAGTTACATAGTATTTGAGGTTGAATAAAGACATTAGTCCATCAAGTCCAACCTATTAGGATCTCATTCTAGGAGTACCTGTACCCCTGTATATTACGGTCCCTTAAGAAATCGTCCAAAAGATGAAACCGTTCACCAAGACAAATAGGGTGAATCTCCCTAATGGGGACCCAGACAGAAATAGAGACCGGACAGATGTTCTAATCCCTCTCCAATCTATCCAAAACGAAATTAAGGTTTTGGCTTCATTTGCACTTTACTTACAATATTTATGGTCCCCGGAATTGATACATATATTTATTTTATTTAACAGTCTTGTTGTAAGCAATGATGCAGTCTGGAGGGACGAGTTCTACAATGGAAATGTGAAGAAAGAACGGGGTAAGTTTTAGTACAGAGCAGTTTGCGTATTGTAATTGTTATTGGGAAAACTGTGCTACAGAATCAGAAGATAAAGGGCAAGGTCTTAATACGGCCTGCGTCCCTTCACCTCCTATGGGGTCACCAAGGCAGGAGGTGGGTTGGGAACTCTTCAAAGAAAACTATGACTTAATCTTTTTTTGACTATAGTTCTCTTTAGGTTCACAGGAGGAAAATGTCCCCTTGTACCCAAAACTCAGCAAATAGCGCGCTATTCCTTGCTATATGCTGAGAGCGAAGAGCCGCATTGCAGCCGAGAAGGATCCCGACGCTATATGCTGAGTTTTGGGTCACAGGAGGATATTAGTATACCGTATGTCCTTCTGTGACCCTAAAGAGAACTATGGCAAAAAAAAGGTTGGGCCATAGTTACCTTCAAAGAGCAGGGGATGCTTCTTCTGCCTAGCGGGAGCAAATGTCTTTTTTTATCCTGTCTTGGACTTCTTTCTCTCTGCTTATCAAAACACTGAGAACTCTGCGATTGGAGGAGATGTTAGTCACATGACTGGGCTCTTCTCCCATTTATTTTTTAAACAATCACGTTTTTCATAACAGGGTGAAGAGTTGGGAGAAGGCAGGAGAAGTGAACAATCTAGGAGAACATAGCTGGACTGGAAAGTGAGCTGAATTGGGGAATTTTTCCAAATCAGCTATGTTGTCTTAGATTGTTCCCTTCTCCTGTCTTCTGCAAACTCTTCACCCTTTAGTGAATATCCCTGCAAATTTATTTGACAGCACTCTGAAGCAAGAGTAATGCTAAGCACATTTGTAAACACACTGATGTGCTTTGTACAGTAAATGTGCAATTTGTTTTGTTGTTGGGTTTTGGTAATGCTATACTGCTGCTTTATAACTGGGGCCCTAATTGTCAGGGCCTTCCCTATATTAAGGCAGTCTGAGGCTGTTGCCTCAGGCGCATCTCTTAGAGTCGTGTAAGGTGACGGCAAGCAGTGTTTGCAGTGTGCCTGCCATCCTCTTTCCAGCCAGAGCATCCCGCGTTGCATAGTGCCTGGCAGGGAGATGTTTAAGAGCCATACACATCTCCCCACCCAGCTCTTTGTAACCTGGGATGCTCTGGCTGACGTCATTGGTTGTCAGGAGCTGGGCGGGACGCTGGCCAGAGAAGTGGCATCACTTCTGCATGCCTGGGTGGTGGCGTAACTCTTTGCCACCACAATCCACCACCACTAAGTGCATGTACCACCAGGGCCGGATTTACTCTCCTTGCCGCCCCAAGGCCAGGAGAGTAAATCCCCCCCCCCAAAAACGCCCCCCCCCACCAACAAGGTCACAGGGCCTCGGTGGCCTTGTGGGAAATCCGGGCCTGTGTACCACTAGCATCCCCCCTCCTTCCGTATCTCAACTTGCAAAATTGATTGGGGCACCCCTGCTAATTGTTTTTATGTTTTATGGTCACTTATGGTGTTAATAATGCTTAGCGGAATTCATATTTAGTAATCAGTTTGGAGAAAATAAAAAACACACCAACATACCTTTTTTGGATAAATTATAGAAACGAATGGGGCTGTTTTATATAAAAAAAATAGAAGAAGACGCCCCTCAGTGTAGAGCTGCAGCTAACGATTATTTTCAAAATCGATTAGTTAGCCGATATTCAATAATCGATTATAATCGATTATTTGTTGCAGCCCTACCTCAGTGTAAAATATTTGGGTCACTAGACTACTGACAGTTTTAAAGGAAAATGGAATGGAAAAGCTGCAGGAAGTGTCCCCTTTATTAGGAAAGTGGGCTGGTCTATAACAAGTACTTTTAATTGATAGAGGATATCCGCTGGCAGAAATGGGTGACATAATAATTTTGAATATTTATGTTTCATGCAGGAGCAATGGTATTAAGGGTTGCAAAATCATGGTTTCGGATTGGTTCACTTGAAATATTGGCTAATTCTGGGGAATTTAACCTGCTGAGGTAAGGCTTAGCTGTAGCTAAAACAGAATGACTGAATGTCTGTCATACGTATATTGATCTGTGTTAAGGTCCCCCCACACCTTACGATAATCGCAGGAAATCCTGCAATGGTACAATTATCGTAAGGTGTGTGGAAGCCGTGCAACCGCTACTACTGTAAGGTCGCACGACTTTTAACTTACGGACATGTTCGAAAGCCCGCCGAGCATCGTACGATGTTTGGCGGGTTTGGGGCATGTCCGTACGATGAAAGCCGTACGGGCCGGTGTGCGCAAGCGCACACTGCCCGTTCGGCATTGCGGTCATCACGCCCTCAGGGGGCGTGGCTTGCGATCATCGCAAGTACGATCTGCCTATGCAACATAGGCAGATCTTACGTTTTTTTAAGTACCTTACAACCATCGCAAGACAATAGTCTTGCGATGGTTGTAAGGTGTGTGCCCAGCCTTAGCAATTGCAATTTGTTTCTTCCTTTCTCATCTGCATTGGAAAAAACAGCAGCTGGGTGCTAATAAATTGGCATGGACAACACAGAGCCCTTACCATAACTAGCAAAACGTATGCCCTGCTTTCTTCTCTACGCCTTGGTTAGTTCCAGAAGCCAGGCATCCACCTAGCAAATAAATTTAAACTTGGAACATTTGAAACATCCCAAAAATAACAGAGGGAGCCGATGCACTGACCTGTGGCATATGGAGGGTTGGTCACAGCTTGACCTGAAGATCAAGTCAGAATTTGCATAATGAGAGATGTTGGGTGTTGTCATGAAGATGTGACAAAAAAAGGTTTTTGTAGGCACTGCCAGTGCTTTTCTCTACCGTGTTTTGTTACCTTATAAAATGTACAGATCACGGGGCTACTTGATGACCTATCCCATATCAACCAATATTATATTCCCAATGAGGTTTCATTGTTCTTTACTATAAAACATATTGCTGGGAAGTAGATGCTGAACTTCGTTCTACTATCTATAAAAGGTTTATGTCTTCAGGAAGTCAAGTTTTACTACACACCTTTATACTTCAAGAAAATAAATGAACTAAAGATAAAAATGAGCAGCGTCTACATCTTGGGCCTAAGTTCCATCAGGCAAAAAAACAATTTTTGATGTCCCTAGCCGTCTCATTGTGCGCAGTTCTAATCTGGCACAGTAGATGCGAGATTTTATTTAATGCAGCGCTGCTAGAGGCATTCTGTGTGATCACTTAGTCCCCGGCAGTGCACTGTTCTTTGATGGATGGATGTCGGCTACATTTTTTCTCTTTTATTTTTGGAAGTTATTGTTTTCTCCAGAGCTAAGAGTACATTAAAGATGAACTCAACAAGATATAAAATACTAATGTCTGATGCCGTTATGAATTCAGTAAAAAATAATTAGTGAACCCTAACGTTCTGTGTTGCTTTAAGTGTGCTAGAGCAAGAGAGATACATCATACCACTCTTAAAAAATAAAAGTTTTAGCCACAAGAACCTTTTTGGTGATTAAAAGAGAACTATGAGGTGAGTGAAAATCACTCATCCTCATAGTTCGAGCCGACGTGTGACAATTAAACTGTCACATATCAGCTCTATAGATCGGAAGTGAGCGAAAGCATACAGTCGCTCGCTCACTTTCAGTTCATCTCCCTGCAGAGACTGGTGACTGTCAGTTACTGCTCCTTGCAGGGATTCCCCCCCTTCCCGCTCCGATCATCCAGTGCTGACTGGAGGAACGGACGGGGGAGGGGGCGGGCACAGCTGATAGGCAGAGCAAGCTGTCACTGACGCAGCTGGGTGGATCCAGACAGCATTGTCGGGATCCGTCCTGGCTGCGGTGCACTCAGTATATAGTGAGCTATAGCTCGCTATATACTGAGCTTTGGATCACGGGAGGATGCTAGTATATGTGCTCCCGTGACCCTAATGAGAACTACAGTGGTACCTCGGTTCACGGACTTAATTGGTTCCACGGTTCTGGTCGCGAACCGACTCAAATTTCCCCATGAGGTTCAATGTAAATAAGGTTAATCTGTTCTGACCCCTACCAACATGGTCGCATTTTTGACACCTTCATTACCGCTCTGCACTTTCTTTTTACCACCATGCTTGCTCTGTACTTTCTGGTTACCTTCATTACCACTCTGCTTGTTTTTGTCACCTTCCTTACCGCTCTGCATTTTCTTTTTACCACCATTCTTGCTCTGCACTTTCTTTGGAGCCATGCTGGATTGAATAGTGTAATACTGTACAGTACTGTATGTGCTAAAAAGCACACAAAAAAGCTTCCCAGCAAGTGTGCACAGGTCTGTCTGCAGCCGCGATCTAGAGCAAGCCACAACCACGTGTCAGAGCGGGGAAGAACAGTGGTTAGGTGATCTCTTCCTGCACTGGGTATTACATCCACAGCCACTGTGAACAGGCATGGCTGCATCACATCTTGTGACTTAAGTGCATGCCAGTGCTTTATAGCACATGCGTAGACTGCGTTGAAAGGATGGGGGGAGGGGAAATAGCAGAATTACACACACGCATCCTCACAATTGCACGCAAGGGTGACAACCCTTTGCAATGGAAGTGACAGTATCCAGCAGGATCACCACTGGATACTATCATTACACTAACAGAGGTCTGAAGAATAAAATGAGTCTTGAGCATTACAAAGGTGCAGGGCCTTCAACATACAACATATATATTTATTGGTTGTCTATTTGGCTGTGTGCCTGCAGTTTGGTTTTAATGTGACAAAAAGGGAAAACAATTATTTTATCATCATTTTATCATTCAATAGTTTATTAACGCTACACATGTTTCATTTATTCAGGCAGTTAGTTGATTTCATCATTAAGGAACACTTTCCATCCATCAACACAACTGATCCTGATAGACTATTGGTGAGTTTTCAGGATAGACCATTTTGAAGTGTTTGGTGTAAAGACAGAAACTTGCTTTGGTTAGTTTGTAAGCAATGCATAAGAAATAGCTTTAAAGGAAAACTCCAGCCAGCACTGAAGTATCAATTTTAGATTGCTTTTCTATATGTTAATGTCTGGGCCACATGTCCATTATCTGTCCAGTTACCATGCTGAAATGTCAGAGAACTCTGCTCTGACATTCTGCCACTGCCCCTATTACAGTCGTTTTAGACCCAAATGAATACAAAGTCTTAGGCCCCTTTCACACTATCCGATCAGGAGGGGATCCTTGCACGGATCCCCTCCTGATCGGAGCGGTATGGACTACTGTGGCATCCCTGTCCGTCCAGTTATTTCCTCCATCGCAATATGTAGAAAACTGAAATGACCTGAACCCATGTCGGCTTATGTGGAATCAGATGTAAATGGACATATGGGTAGACTCATTACCGCTACTTCTGACTCAGGTCAGGGAAAAGCACCAGTGTGGGATCATCCCACAAGAACCAGCCAGATAATGGAAGCAAAACACTAGTGTATTGTATAGATAATAATAGTAATACAGGATTTATATACTGTCAACAGTTTGCACAGCATTTAATAGGAGGGAGACACTACAGTTACAACACATTGCAAGACAGGAGAGCCCTGATAACAGTTTACAAACTAAAGGAAATTGCAAGTGTTACAAAAGGTGATAACTGTCAGGGGATCAGTTGATGGTTAAAGTAAAAGTCGTTAGGTAGAGGTTGATTTAGGCTTCCCCAATTAGAATGGTTTTTAAGGATCACCTAAAGGTGGGCACAGTAGGAGATAGCTGCAGAGATTGGAGTAGGGAGTTCTAGAGGATGGGAGAGGCTCTGGAAAAGTCCTGGAGGTGAGCATGGGAGGAGATCACAAAGAAGATAGAGAGCAGAAGGCCTTGTGAAGAGGACAGTTTGGGTGATATTTTGAGACAAGATTGTTTATGTATCTAAAGGCAGAGTTGTGAATGGCTTTGTATGTTGTTGTTAGGATTTTGAAACCAGTGGAGGGATTGTCAGAGAGGGGTATCAGACACTGAATGGTTGGTAAGGTGGATGAGTCTGGCAGCAGCATTCATAATAGACTGAAGGGGGGATAGCCTGTGTAAAGGAAGCCCAAGAGGACAGAGCTGCAGTAGTCAAGGCAAGATTAAAAGGAAATTAATAGGTATTTGAAGGGGTGTATTTTGGATATGTTACGGAGGTGAAGGTGGCAAGATTTGGACAGTGACTGGATGTGGGACCTGAATGAGAGGTCAGAGATCAGGATTACACCTAGAACCCTTGCATGATGGGAGGTGCTGAGAGTCGTGCTATTGAAAAGGTTGTGGTAGGGGGCATGGGGGAGGGGGATATTGTGTGAACTCAGTTTTGGAGCTTCATTTAGCGGCACTAGTGCCCCTAGATTGCCCTGCAAAGTACAGGAATTTCCAATACTCATCAGCACCATCTAGGGGTGCTAGTGCCATGCAGACAGCATCTGCCCAGCGAACTTTCATAAATTAAGCCCTTATTGTTTCATTGTTGGATGGACTATTCATATGTATGTATGTACCTTATAAGTTGTGTTTCCTTTATTAAAAATGTCTCTAGTCACTACAGTGATCATTGGTCTATATAACCTAAGATATCATTACAGGCATTTTTCTCTAGCGTGGTGTCTCAGACTGCAGGTATGATTGCAAGATGGATGTCTGTAGGCTTTGCACATGGTAAGTTTAAATTCCATTTGCAAGGGTACACATAGACATAAGATGACAGTTGTCAAATAAAGCCATAAAAAGGACCTTACATGTGTGGGTGTTGTAGGAAGCTAACAATTTGGCAAGTGAGAAAAGTTACTACAATTGCTTTTGTTACTACATTGATAATCCAGCACTGACAGTCTTGCCTGCACTGCCTCATGCTCATCCCCTCTCCATAGAAATTAACTGATGAGCTAGCAAGTTTGTAGAATGCTCTTCAGTGCTCGTTAGACTGTAAGCCCCGAGGATGATCTGTGGTCAGGTTTATTATTGTTATACGTGCTGTGGAAACCTACACTATATGGCCAAATGTTTGTGTGCACTTGACCATCACACCTATATGAGCTTGTTACTAAGGATGCACGGATACCAGTTTTGCAAGTACAAGTACTAATACTTGCCCAAGTACTTACAAGTACGAGTACTGATACAGTTTTGTTTATTTTGTCATGTGACAGTTTTTCTAAAACAATACAGACTAATGATTTCAGGATAGTGGTGGAGCGCCAGAGCCAGGTCCCAGCTGAAACCGCTGCAACCCTGGCAGTTCTCATGAAAATGCCAAGTATCGGCATTGGTACTCGAAAAGTATCGGTGCATCCCGACTTGTTACACATCCAGTCCCAAAACCATGGGTATTGATATGGAGATGACCCCTTAGCGGCTTTCTACAAGAGCTTGGAGTGTTTTTGTAGACATTTTTGTGCGTATTAAGCCAAAAGAGCATCTGTGAGGTCAGGTACTCACAATGGGAAGATCTGGATTTCAGTTGACGTCTCAATTCACCCTAAAGGTACACATTAGGTTTAAGGTTAGGGATTTGTACAGACCACTAGAGTCCTCCACACCAATCTCCTCAAACCATGTCTTTATGGACCTGGCTTTGTGCACAGGGGCACAGTTATGTTGGAACAGAAAAGGTCTTATCCCAAACTGGTGGACAAACACAGTTGTCTAAAATATCTAAATGTCTTGTATGCTGTAGCATTAACCTTCAGTGGAAACACTTACAGGGTTATTCACAAAAGGGTGAAGAGTTTGGAGAAGTCAGGAGAAGTAAACAATCTAGGTCAAAATAGCCGATTTGGAAAAATTCTCCAATTCAGCTCACTTTCCAGTTCAGCTATGTTGTCCTCGATTGTTCACTTCTCCGGCCTTCTCCAAACTCTTCACCCTTTTGTGAATAACCCCATTAAACTCAATAATTTGGAGGAGTGCCTATATCATTTTGGCCTTATAGGTACGTATGATGCTCGGGTGTTCACAAACGTTATCCTATAGAGCGTACTTGTAAAGTAAACAAAAATGATATCCAGCAAAATGTGAGTCTGTCAGTGGTTGGAGGAACAAGGAGGTCACAACTGATTCTTCTCCTCTATGTAAGCACAATTGAAGACAAATCTTTTTTAGTTTTGGATTAGGTAGTGAGAGATTTGAACACCTGCCAGGTTCTTATTGCTGTCTGTGTCCCCATTAGGGAGAGGCACCCTCTCTGTTTGTCCTGGTGACCATTATTGAGCCGAAAGTAGAAGAAAATCACACATTTTGGGTTGTTACCAGAACAGGAGGGCAAATCTTCAAATGGGGACACTGGTGACCCTATTGACCATTTGGAATTTCCCTCTCTTTGGAGGGATGTCCTCTAAATTCCTGTTGTTGCTATTGGACAGGAAGTGACACACATGGCAAAAACCTCTCTCTTTCTGTATCCAAAATGTAAAAAAAAGTTGGCTTCAGTTCTACTTTAAGTCTTCTTTTATTTGTTTACTTATTTTGTGTTAAGACTGACATATATTACCAGTTATACCACAAAATTCTGCATCTTCTGGGATTCATTTGCTATCTTATTATTTTTGTTGTTCTCATGATGACAATTATATTGTACAGAAGCATTTACCTTTAAGTGTGAATATTGTCCCAGCTACTTCATGACCTTATTTGCATGCATCCTGCAGCTTTTGCCCTGGACTATTACTCTTTGTTATAATTGCATGCTGTTTTCCTCTGTGCAGGGAGATAGCTATAGAGTTCAGTTATGCCACTATACAGCATTCTGTATTGCACAGACAGGATAGTTTGTTAAATAAGACCTGTGGCATGTCATTTAAATTTTTTTGCCTGTAATATTGAAACCTGGGAATTACAGGCCAGTTAGTCTTACATCTGTAGTGTGCAAACTGCTAGAGGGAATGATTAAGGACTATTTAGTAGAATTTGTTCAGGCTAATGGTATAGTTAGTGATAATCAGCATGGGTTCAGGAAAGACCGTTCCTGTCAGACTAACCTACTGACTTTTTACGAGGGGGTAAGTAGAGATCTGGATGGAGGGAGGCCGGTGGATGTGGTATATTTGGATTTCGCTAAGGCTTTTGATACGGTACCTCATAAACGCTTACTACACAAGCTAAGAGCTATGGGCATAGATGGAAGGGTGTGTACTTGGATAGAGAATTGGCTAAAGGAACGGGTGCAGAGAGTATCAATAAATGGTGCCCTTTCAGACTGGGCTAGTGTTATTAGCGGTGTGCCTCAGGGTTCTGTGCTGGGACCCATGCTTTTCAACCTGTTTATTAACGACATCGGGGACGGAGTAAACAGTGAAATCTCAGTGTTTGCTGACGATACCAAAATTGGGAGGGTAATAGAAACAAACCAAGATAGTATAACTTTACAAGAGGACCTGGATAAAATAGGGGAATGGGCAACTTTATGGCAGATGAGGTTTAATGTTGATAAATGCAAAGTTATGCACTTTGGGACAAAAAACACGCAAATGGGTTATACAATAATGGGTAGGCCGCTAGGTAAGTCTGAAATGGAGAAAGATTTGGGGGTCACTGTAGACCATAAACTCAATAATAGATTACAATGCCAGGTTG
>NW_017307323.1:315065-315652 GCF_000935625.1 Nanorana parkeri
AGGGAGGGGGGCGGGTACAGCTGGCTCTGCCTCTAGATAGGCAGAGCCAGCTGTCACTCACGCAGCTAGGCGGATCCAGACATAATTGTCGGGATCCGTTTCAGCTGCGGCGTCTCAGTATACCGCGAGCCGTAGCTCGCGGTATACTGAGCTTAGGGTGACGGGAGGATGCTAGTTTGTGTCCTCCCGCTACCCTTCTGAGAACTATGGGGAAAAGCCCTAACCCCATAGTTCTCCTTTAACTACTAATAAAAATGTATCTTATTTGTGTATCACTCGACTGTAGATCCTCAAATCATCTCTGAATTGGTGCTGACACTGTCCTTCCTTCTGGAGGGGGGCTACTTTTGTTCCTTATGGTCCCTGTGTGTGTTGTAAAGTATCCACCTCTCCAAAACTCACTCCTGTGATGGACTACAATCTCACGTTTAGATTCCCAATTTGTATTGAGATTGTAGTCCATCACGGGAGTGAGCTCACTTTTTTCACATAAATCCCGGCTCCTATTATTTACATTTGTACGGTTAGTTGGAGGAACTAGCAACTTTATAGATTTCTTTGGGCATACTTTGTTATTCTTTGTTATT
>NW_017307323.1:316136-329302 GCF_000935625.1 Nanorana parkeri
GCCCCCCCCCCCCCACCAAAAAAAGGACCACTGACATTACCATAATGAATTATGTGGGAACAGTGCACTATATGATCAATCAATGTGTTCTAAAGATGTTCAGTATAACTGCCAGAAATGTTTCCACCACAGAACGATCCGGTAATCACAAACAACAGAGTAAGCAGAAAAGTCATTTTGGTCTCAACAGAAATAAACATTTGCAGAGTTGCAGATACCCCTGGTATTTTCAGTTGCAGGATGCAGAAGCAATGGTTAATAGAAAAAAATAAACACATTTCAGTATAATTGCTTTCTCTTGAAGAGTCAATCGCTCTTACTGTAAACCGTTTTCCGCCTACGTAACATTTCAGTGATTGCAGCAAGTAGGTTCTATGGTCGGCATTGTGTGGGTGAATCGTGTTCGTGCTACTGTGCAGCTGTGATTCACGACTATTGTCCATGGACTGGGCATAGAATTTGCAGTGATTACTCACCAAACTCCAAATCCAACTAAGGCCGGCCTCGAGGCAGCAGGGGTGTGGAATTCCTATCTCCCGACGCCCGGGACATGCAGTTCTGGGCGCCGGGTGGGCAGTTGTTTTCTACATTTAGCCCTGCTTTGGGCAAGCAGAGCTACATGTACAGAGGGGAAGCCGCCGCTTGTTTTGTACAAGTTATCTTGGTGATGTTCACTTGTATGCAGCCTGCAGGTGTGCCATTCTCCATGGTGGTGGGGGTGGGGTGGGGGTGAGGGTTGGCGTGTAGGGGGGCGCATTGGGGAACCTGGCCTTGGGGCAGCAGAGAGAGTAAATCCAGCCCTGCTTCTGGCAGCAAACATCCAGAGACATATTTTTTCATTTGCTGAGAAAAAGTATCACTTGATCAAAAGGATCTGCAATGTTCCCAGCTGCAGTGGTATAGTAGAACTCTTTCAACAAGCTGAAAGGTATTAATATCTGTTTCTAAGGGAGTTGTCCAGGTCGGTGTCTTCCAGATGTTTGTCTAGGAGTGTCACTTACTGTAATAGGTAGGCTGATTTTCCAATGCAGAGCAAGCTAGTAGGACCCTCTCCCCCATACCTAGCGACCTCCAATCAGAGAGTGTACGAGCTACCAGATAGTTGCCTATTACATAAGATGGTGACCTCTGAGGGAGGAGACATATTAAAAATGTGTTTTTCAGACACTTAGCAATTTTCAATTACAACGGTAGACGATGGACTACAATCTCATGTTTATTTTACTAATTTCTATTGAGATTGTAGTTCATCCTAGTAGCGAGCTTGAAGTGCTGACTACTTTATAACACACACAGGGACCATGTCGGCACCAATTCAGAGATGATTTGAGGATCTACAGCCGAGTGATACACAAATAAGATACATTTTTTGTTAATATTTAAGGGACTTGAATGCATTTTGAATATTTAACTCCTGAGTTTAATGTCACTTTAAAGTAGATCCAAGCCCTAATTGGATGACTATTCCTATATTTTTCCAAAGTCTTGCCTATCATAAATAACTGCCACTTTTTAAAAAATCCTATTTTCACCTTTTTTTGTTATTTTTTGGATCTTCCTGCTACTGATCTCCTGTAGCCTCTTTTAGTTACATCCTGTCTACATGCACATGCTCCAGCTGGTCCAGTTTCCTGAAAATGGTGGGCCATGCCTGGCGGTGTGCGTCACCACTGCCACGTGCAGTCTCCACCAGGTGCGCATGTGACAAGGTGACAATGCAGGAGCATAATTGGGGGGCAGTTGTAACCCTATAACAGATAGTACCTGATTAAAGGCCCTTATGGCAGGATCACCATTTTTTTGTGATGAAAGAAGCAGATTTAACACTAAGGCCTTGTTCACACCAAATGCAGACCAGATCCGGTCAGGTTTCTGCACACGCAGTGCAGTGGGTTGTGTCCCGTTTTTGACGTGTTTTAGACGCGTTTTTGATGCGTTTAGGGCCGGTTTTGGTTAAAAAAAAAGTTTAACATGGGCTTTCAGGCACTTACATGCGTTTTTGATGCGTTTTTGCGTTTTAGATGCGTTTTTGATGCGTTCCAGAGCAGGTAAAATAGGGCTTGCCGCAGTTTTTTCATCCGGTCTGGATCTGGTCTGGATCCGCACGCTGCGATGTGAACTGGAGCTCAAAATACCATAGGAATACATTGGACGCAGTTTTGATCCGGTCTGCACCTGCTCTGGTCTGGATCTGCTCCGCGCTTGGTGTGAACAAGGCCTTAGAACAACTTTTGGAATTTCGTTGACAAATTTAAACATACCTGACATTTTACAGGAGGTTCGGGTTTTAATCTATTTAAAAAATGGCTCACTTTTGTTCTACTGTGCTCACAGAATTTCTTTTCCACTCAAGTACTACATTAATTAGGATAACATAGAGTTACTTTATTACCTGCCAGTAACATAATTCATGTATTAGAGTGACAACAGTCATTGACTGTACTGTATCTATGGGGAGAGCAGTGCTGTCACCCTAGGCTGCTCTCCTGATTTGGCAAGAACTGGTAAGCAATATATAAAACTGTTGTTCTAGTACTGTAATTAGAGTACAAAATATTTTATTCGGAGTTTTATATGTTTCCATACATTGGGCAAAGCTTTCACGGGGTTGCTGGAAATAAGTGTCTGTTGAGGGCAGGGAATACACACATGGGGAAATCAAAGCATGCATGTTTATAATTTATCATTAGAAGAAAAAAAAATAATCAGCCGGATCCTGCCACACAGTATCCATTCAAATGCAATAAAGTAGATTGTTATTAGGTGTGCTGCATGCACATGTACTGACAAGAATCATGCTGACAGGAGGAGGGAGATGACTTTGTCAGTCAGCTGCTACTCCTTCATTGCCCAATCGAAGGCAGGGGACAAGTAGATGACCAAGCTGTATTGCTTAACTGCAGTGGAGAAAAGTCACCAATCTAGCTCTGCTGTCTGGAAGGGTTGTGTAAATCTCAGAACTGGATGGACACAAATACAAATTCTATAGCATGTAAAACAGCTCCCTTTTATGTACTTTAATTGTGCTTTTAGTTGTTTACCTCAACTTCAGCTTTAAAATGTACGTATTGCTGAACTTTTATAGTTCATGCTCCTATTGTAAGACCTAACTCTTTGTTTTTACTGATTTGCTTCCTGTAACTTGTGTTTACACATAGGTGTGTGCAATACCGATAACTTCAGCTTGCTTTCAATCACCATTGATTATGGTCCATTTGGCTTCATGGAAAAATATGATGCTGGTGAGATTCCAAATGTTAAATATGATGCTGTTGAATATTCAAATCTGTGAAATGAGCACAGGAGTAACTAACTAACTAACTAACTAACTAACTAACTAACTAACTTAAATCAGACACTAAAATACATGAATACGACCCTTGTTGCAGGTTGCAGTTTGTGGGTAAGCCACATGAATCCAGGTGTAGGATGGAAGAACCAGCAGAAGGAGCACACACTGGCCTTTCTGGGTGCCATGCCTGTTGAGCATACAAATGCAACTACAGAGAATTATAGACTGCTAGAGTCTAAGTGGACACTGCCATTAGATGAAGCTCATGCATTTTTTTCTTGATCCAGCTGTGTGTGGAGCTGTCGGGCTCCCTTTTAGCCGGCATTCCTCGATCAGCTGATCAAAGGAGGCGGTTGGAAAATTTTTCAATATGTAAAGTGTAACTCTAATCCTTTTTTGGGACAGAGTAGAGAAGGTTTTTTTTTGTCCACGCTAGAAAGGTTTATCCTTTGTGTTTGTCCTGTGGACTGTTGTCACTGGGACAGAAAGGGTTGGGAAATCCAAAATGATAGAGTTGTCACTAGAACAGAAGGTTAGGGGACATTTTTCAATTTTTCCAGAGACAGATGTCTAAAGCTGGCCATACACTGTAAAAATTCTATCTGTTGGTGTCCTTGTTGGCATCGACACCTGCCTTACATAGTTACATAGTATTTGGGGTTGAATAAAGACATACGTCCATCAAACTTCAGTTGAAAAATCAAAGGAGCTGGATGGAAAATTGACAATCAGATGCAGTCACTGTTTAGGTATTCTAACAGCCATGGTCTGGCAGGAGAGATTCTCCCCATCTATGTTGTTTAGCATGAATGGGAAAATAAAGTGGATTTCTCTTGTTTGGATTGCGGGCCGAACAAGAAAAAAACTATACGTTGGGCCAGCTTAAGAGAGGGCATCTCCTTACTTTGTAGAGATCGCTACTCACTTCCTGTTTCTCAGGAAGTGAATAGATATCTCCCGACAGACAAAAAACATGGATTTTTATGATTCCATGATTCTATCGAAAACATTTTGGCAGGAAGATAATTTTTTTTAAATTTCAGTGCTACATAAATGCTGTAAATAAATACATTGTACCAGTACCAGCAACATTTTCATGACGAGTACAGAACACCAAGTTCAGTCTAGTTTTCAATAGCCCTTTGCCCCCAGCACGGAAGGATTTAAAGTATTTTGGAAAGAAAACAAATGTTTAGGATGATAGATGAGCATTCTGAAGCCGCTGCAGCTTACTCACAGATTACTCTGGTTAACATAACATGTAAGGTTTATTATGTAGCTCTAGAAATCAATTGCCTGACAATTTGTGCCCGTGAGGAAGATGATGTTGAAGACCATCTGGAAGTCTGCAGCCAGTCCTATCAAAATAAACAACCTGTAACTTGCAGCGCACTGCGAGGAAAGGCTTAAGTTCCTCCAAAATATCAAGTCAGAAATAATGGCTATTGTTGAACTGGCTGCTCCGGGTATTTATTTTAATTGCTGTTTTTTTTCCCCTGTACCTCAGTAATACATTGTGTGTTTGCTTTAAATAGATTATATTCCAAACACATCTGACGATGAAGGAAGGTATAGGATCGGAAACCAGGCCAACGTTGGAATGTATAATCTGAACAAGCTGCTTCAAGCTTTGAACCCTCTTATGGACAGCAGACAAAGGCAACTGTGAGTATCCCCCTCACCCCCCAAGTTATAAACACCTTCATCCTGTCTGCACCTAGGACCCCAAGACGTTGGTACTGTGGCAACAGGGGCAGCCGCCGGGAGTGTGTGCTTTCCTGTGCCCTCTTTGAAGATGTTGATACTGGGTCCCTGGGAGGATTATGACAGCTTAGAATAATGTTGTGTTGATAAATGACCAATGACAGATGGAATGAGCTGTTTATCTTAGCAGACCCCTACTAGAAAACAGAATGACAGCTTGGTGGAAGCATAATGAACATGCTAATTCACCCTAACTTGTATATATATTAGCGTTGGGTTTTTGAGACTTTGATCTAGGTGGGTCTTCTGCAAGTTTAACTTTTTGGAATACCAACCCGGCTCTCTATTAAAGCCGGAGCACAGTATTCTGTCAAAAAAATAAAATCTTCGAAATGAGCAATAGTGTATTGTCGTCGGAGCCGATCATTTTCCTATATACAATTGCACCATAAAGTGTGTATGTAAACCCAAAAGCAAAAATGTTATATCTCATAGCTTACCAGTCCTTAGATGTGGTGGCTTTTTTTAGGCTATTTTTCTTTATTTTCAACTGGTGATCTAACCAGTAAGTTTATTTTTCAACTTCCTTTAACAGGCCAAGCTGTCCAGCAGAAGTGGCAGACAGAAGGTTGAGACAAACCATTTAACACTGACAGGGGTGCTAATAAGGGTCAGTTTTCATTTATTTATGTAAAACCTTTATCCCAAAAGGAAAAAAAAACCTGTTGGTGTAACTGCTTAAAACATGTTAGCTGGAGTTCAGATTTAATTTGTTAGCCAAGCCCATGTAACACCACCCTCCCCACAGGGTAACAATGCTGCTGTCCAAGGGTGGCTCCATTGCTCCTTCATAGAGTGGAGCCACCCTAAGACAGGAAGTGTGTTACTGGCTGTATCACCAGGTGAAAAGAAAGAACGAAAACAAATTCAGCCACTACATTTATTGACTGGTAAGCTGCAATAAATATATTCTATGTTTTTGGGCTTAGATACACTTTCAATTTTATCTAAAAGCAAAACTTTATTTTCTAGTTTTGGATAGGGGCTGCTGAGGGGTTATTATTGCTGTGTGTGACCCTGCTCGATTCATCCTTTTTGTATCACTGACTATAGTCACCAAAACTCAGCAAAAGAGAACATTGGAGTCATCACCAGAACTTAAACATAGGCCGAATCTTCAAATGGAGACAACTGCCCCAGTGACAACGGGCTGAGAGGGGATTTCCGTCACTTTGGAGAGATTTCCTCCCACTTTCTGTTGAATCTACAGGAAAGGAAGTGAATGGAAATCTCTCCAATGCCACACAAGTGGTTTTAATTCTTGTTTACTCTAGGCAAAGCTAAAGAAAATGTTTTGGCTTTGAATATGCTCTAAGTTAGTATTTCATCTAAGTCTCATTGGCAGGTACAATTCCTTCAGCTAGCATGCACCAATAGTGATTTAGAGCAAGTTGGAAGTATGGATGTTAAAAAAAAAGCAGTGAACAACCT
The DNA here is from genome assembly GCF_000935625.1 of Nanorana parkeri. Classification (NCBI taxonomy): domain Eukaryota; kingdom Metazoa; phylum Chordata; class Amphibia; order Anura; family Dicroglossidae; genus Nanorana; species Nanorana parkeri. Next base: position 322,624 of record NW_017307323.1, read on the forward strand.
TACATGCGTTTTGCTTTTCTCTTCTACAACAGCAGAGGGCGCTGTGTGCCAGCTGGAGCTTGTTATAGAGGCATCATGTAATGAAATCATTAGTGTTAGAAATTATGTGATACAGCCATTCAGTGCATTTTGGGACTTCTGGTTCCAAAGGATCTGCAGGGTAGTTGGCTGCCCAACCTTTATTTGTCTGGGTAACCATTGCCACTGGGACTGGAAGTAAGTGAAAAGACATAAAAATGGCATTGTCATCAGAACTGGACTAGAGGAGAAATCTTCATATGGGGACACCTGTTCTGGTGTCAGCTGTCTAAAGGTAGCCATACACTGTGCAAATTTCGGCTGGTTCTTGAGGAACGCCAAATGAAAGGATGGCAACAACGGCACCCACTAGGCGATTTTCGGCCGGCATTACTCTATCAGCAGTTCAAAGGAGTTAGTTGGAAAATCTTCTTATGGGCAGAGCCAGCAGCCAATGAGCAGCCGGTTCTGTTCGGGTAATAAAAAAACAAAACCCAGTGGGGATTCCTTGATCAAAGCGCTTGTAGCATTGATGGAGGAATCTGCTCTATTGTTTTTGTTCAGCCTCCGGGTTGAACAAAAAAATAGAGCAGTGTATAACTTTCCCTTTTTCTACAAGGATTTCCACCCACTTCCTGCTGTGTGATGAGCAGCAGAAAATCTCCCCAAAGAAACATAGCAAAAGTCTGTACTCTATCCAAAATTGAAAACAAGTTGCGGCTTTAGATATTCTTTAATATCAAATACATTTAAAATGCCAACAAGGGGTGTGAGACATTCTAGTGAGTGACATCAGGCAGATGGAGGCAGGAACACAGTTCTACTACCTGAGAGAGACAACTTACAGTAAGGTGATTGAACTCAGAAGCATCCTCCTAAAATGTACCTCTTATATACAGGTGATCTGCATTTCAAAAACACTTTCTTGCTTGTAATAGCTAAACCAATTGTGTGATTCCATTTCAGAGCCTCAACTGTACTTGCAGGCTTTCCTGATCTGTATTACCACAGGTAGGTCATTGTTTTGTAGGACTTACCTTAGATATCTCTTAAACCTGGTATGCGTATAGCACTCTGACTTTCTAATCTCATTTAAATTGTCAACATGTATTTAGCGTAAGGGATTGCTTAAACGTATGGCCAAACCTTTTTTGGCATTCGTTCTCTTTTGGGTCACAGGAGCACATTTAGTAATGTCCTCCTGTGACCTAAAACTCAGCATATAACGGGAAAGCGCAGAGCGGCACTGCAGCCAGGAAAGATGCTGACAATATTGTCGGGAGCCACTCTACTACCTGATTGATCGCTGGCTCTGCCTCTCTAGAGCCAGAGCCAGCTGTGCTTGCCCCCTCCTCTGTCTGTCCCTCCAGTGAATGTTGGCGGAACAGAGAGGGGAGGGGGAAATCCCTGCGTATGACGGTCAGTCACCGTTCTGTGGAGGGAGAAGATTGTGAACTGAACGATCAGCAGTTTGTGATCGCTCACTTCTCAAGCTATATAGCGGGAGTGTGATACCTGCAGTGTCATGCCTTGGCTCTAGCTATGGGAATTTCACTCTCCCCATAGTTCCCCTTTAACCCTTTCATGACCATCATTGATGTCTGGATGCTCAGGTTACATTACGACATTCAGCATTGATTGATTAGTGTGACAATAACTCTATGGCTATTTTGCATTCCTCAATCATTTTTAGATTATTTGAGTATTCATAACTTTTTTATTCGGCACACTGTTTTAATAACTACCCTGCTCAGATTTTTTGTCATAAGCTGAAAAATAACAAAAATATGAACGTGATACATTTAATGGCTTATAATAATATTTAAAAAAATGTTTTCAATTATTTAACAAACTAATTATATCTGTAATAGCTGCAGCCTGCTGACTGCTTCTGTCATTGACAATGACAGTTGAGTCGTCTGATCACATAATCAGCAACCATGCTGGTTTGTTCCTGATCGCTGTATCTGACAACGCTGCTAGTTCTGTTTATGGGCAGCTATTTACATGTCCACAGCCCAAGGCAGTGTGCTGAGGTATATTAAAGCGGAACTAAAGTCCCACAGTTAGAAGTTTACCAGAAGCAAGAGGTTTTGGAACAGTGTATGTTCCTAGCACAGCCTTGGTCATTCTCAGCATGCTGAAAATAGAGCCAAGTGACAAGGATGATGTCTGTGCATATGCAAAAGAGTTACAACATCGGCGGCCTCCAGTGGCTAAAAAGGATGCACAGGACCTGGAGGAAGTGGAAGAAAATGGCGGACATGATGGCGACAGGAGCCTAGACCTAATAAATTAAAAAGCACAAACAAGAACAATGTACAGTGCCAAACACTAATAACATTAAAGAAGAGTGCAGCGCTAAACTTTGTGTCTACAAAAGTCCTTTAATCAGAAGCTCTTGCAACAAAATCTTCAAATTAATGCTGAGCGGTGGGTGAGTGTTTCATTGCGGTATTCATTTAACAGTTTGGTGGTGGAGGTGTGATTTTTTTTTTTTTTTAATAAGGTGGAAGATTAATACGGGAAATATTTTGAAGGTTTTGTTGCAAGAGCTTTTAAGCACAGGACTGTTGTAGATATAAAGTTTAGTGCTGCACATTTGCCTAATATTATTGGAGCCTGGACCTGTCAGGCCATTCGCAAGTGATCGCACAGGCTGCGGTTACCTGTGCATGACTATTTCTGGACACACACAATCTGCATCCGGGTGTGATCGTCCACAGGCAATCGCACCATCTGCAATTACTTACAAAAGGCCTGTGAACAGCTTTGTGCATTGGCAGCTGTTATTGTATTGTACAGCATCTTCGTCCCCAGCAGATTGCATGAGTCTCATGGAGGAATTGGCAAGAATCATGTGATCGCACATTTATAAGTGTGAATGGGACCTAAGGGGTAAATGTGCCATGATGTGCAAATATGCAGTGCATATTTGCACATTATGGCAAGAGCCATCAAGATTTAATTCTGCTTTAATATAGGGATTGAGGGCAGGAAGGGATTAAACAATATGTTCAATTTGTATGCAGTCAGGTGGAAGGGTACAGTTTGGTGGTAATTCTAAAAGGGATGGTACTGAGAGACCGGAATGTGATTTAACCAGCTTTAGACTTGTCAACAAGCCATGTACACAGTATATTTATCAAAACTGGAGCAGACAGAGGCTATAGCAGTTGCCCATAGTAACCAATCAGCTTTAAGTATGGTCTTTATCAATGTCACAAACACTTATTCACATAACTTTCTTGTTTGCAGATTTACAGAACTCTTCAGGGCCAAGCTGGGCTTCTTAGGTGCGAGTGAAGAGGACCTGACCTTGATTGCATCCTTCCTTAATGTATGTTAGACAGAAGACATTATGTGAAGCGGTCATATAGATAATCTTATGTCACATTGTGGCTTTTCTTGTTTACAGCTGATGGAAGACACTGGGAGCGATTTCACAATGTCATTTCGTCAGCTTAGTGAGATTACAATGGACCAGCTAACAAGTCTCAGCATCCCTGAGGTATGTGAAGATGTGTACACTGAGAGAGATTGATAATACACAGGTCATTAAAGATGCTACTTAAATGTACCGCTAAATGTTACTTCACTGAGGTTAAAGGAGAACTATGAGGCGAGTGATTTTCACTCCACCTCATAGTTCGAGCCGACGTGTGACAATGAAACTGTCACACGTCGGCTCAATAGATCGGGAAGTGAGGGGACACATACCATCGCTCGCTCACTTCTCGATCATCTCCCTGCAGAGAGCAGTCACTGTCAGTCACAGTTCCCTGCAGGGATTCCCCCCGCTCCGATCCTCCAGTGCTGAGTGGAGGAACGGACGGGGGAGGGGGCGGGTACAGCTGGCTCTGCCTCTAGATAGGCAGAGCCCGCTGTCACTCACGCACTGGGTGGATCTTGACAATAATGTCGGGATCCGTCCCCAGCTGTAGCTCGCGATATACTGAGCTTTGGGTCACGGGAGGGCGCTAGTATATGTCCTCCCGTGACCCTTAGGAGAACTATGGGGAAAAACACTTAAACCATAGTTCTCTTTTAAGTAAGATGTTCAGTGAAATATAGTGGTAGAATCTATTGAAAGTAAGGCCATCTCAGATTCCAAACTAACCTGACTTAATTTTGATTAATTTTGGGTGGTCATTGTTGGCAGTAAATCTCATTGTTGGAGTAAATTAATGGCTGCTTTCTGATTGTTCTTTTTAAATTTATTGGCAACATTTCCATGCCCATAGCCCTTTTTTTTTAACTGTAAATATTTCTTAAGTCAGAAGAGCGTATACAAGTTGCATGAGAAGCACAATACGCAATATATTTCATATTAAAACAATTAAACAAGGGTAAGGTACAAATGGGATGAAGCAAAGTCTATAGCCCCTTTTTATCCCTAGTAGGAAATTTTGAATCCATCAACTGTTCCAGACACCGCACAATTGGCTTGAAAATGTTTTGTATTTACCAACCCATCTCATCCTTGATTTGATCTCCAAGAATAGGTTGAAAGTGATTGAAATGTTAGTAAAAAAAGGATTGATGATTGTTTTGTTTTGTGGCAGAAATGCTTATCTAAAGAAAGACCTTTCAAAGATTCAGCCTATAGCATGATACCGCCACCCTCATGTTTGACACAGGTTATGTGGGCAATCTGCCAGTGTCACATTCCATAGTGCCCAAGGACAGAGGACACATGGTGGTAATATGTCCTCATTCAAAATATTCCAGCACTGTTTTTACTCCCAGGTACCCCCCAGGGCTTTCTCACAGGGGCTTCCAAGCATCCAAGCCAGTCTATGACCTTTTACAATAATACTGTATCACCCTCTTTTGGGCTAACATTTTACCCTGAAAGAGTTCTAGGGCCTGTGATGACAAGCTTTTCTTTCTGTCAGCCTCTCTCCCTATATTAGTTAATGGCCATGCAAAATCAGCTTCAAGCAGGTTAATGCAGCTTAGAATGAGGTCAAATGTAGGTCTGAAGGAGGTCAACTGCAGCTGCCAATTAATTTTAAGTGATCTTAGAAGTGTCTCAAACTGATAATGAATGCAAGCGGAATGTACCTGGAAGCACACTGCATTTTCTCATTGACACAAGCCCAACCTTGTATTTTCACTGGTGAACATGTGAGACCTGCACAGAAATCATAATCCCCAGATGCCACAGAACTTCTGCTGTCAGCTATGTGCTATGAGTGATTCCCTTTCGGCAGTCCACCAGGAGGTGTAAGGGAAGGACTTATCTTAATTATGGGGTGTAACTTTTTTCAAAAAGTGGCTCATCCTGGTTGATCCAGTGTTGTGAGGGATAACCAAACACACAACCTAACTCTGGCCTGCAAGCTGCTGTACTACTTCTGCTAGACTTTGCCAATTTCTCTCTGCTTCCTGGGCCAAAGTTGCCACCGTGGTTTCCATGGATTTCTTCCGACCCATCACTTGGTTGTCAATCATCTTTAGCTAGTTGTACGGCCACATTCAGTTGTTGAGTCTCTCTTTCTGTCTCAAGAGTAAAATGTAAAACACTGATATAAAACAGTTTAAATATTTTAATCTGTTGCAGCAGCTAATCTACCCTGTCTCTAATGGGTGATCTACAAATGTCTACATTTAATACAATTACAAAAAAAGGAAAATGTGAGCATGTAAAAATGTCCAAGTCAGAAAAAATTCTTTGAGGGTAACACAAAATATGAACTCACTGAAATACTCTTTACTTTCCCTTTAAGGAATATTGGGCACTTCAGGAACTCAGCAGACATAAGGATTTCCCAGCTTGGATCTCTGCATACCTGCAAAGACTGCAAAGGTAATAACTGCACATGTTATAGTGTGTTTTATATATACAGTATGTGTGTGTGTGTCTTCCATGTATAAAGGCAAGATGTTAGTTATATAGAAAGTCTGGATTTTGGGTTTTTGACATTAAATGGTGTGTAATAAATGCATTCCTCTGTGCTAGATTAAGAAAATATGTATTTTTAGTATTGATTTAATCTGCTATTCTTAGTGCCTTATAGAAGTAAGTGTGTATGCACATAGGCCGTCGATCATACGTTGATGGTATTTAAATTATTGCAGAAATTAAAAAATACGTGCAGAAAATGCCCTCATCTGTATTGTTATTAACTTAATGGAGTGTGACGAGAGCTGGGACTGCTCTTCCCAAAATACAACCAGATGCTGGCCAGAACTCTGCTTGTCAGTAGCTGACATGGTCATGGCGTACCATCCATGTACTGTACAGCTGTAGAGATGTGTAACATGGCATATATGTTTTATATGTTTCAGGGTAATGTGTAGAGTGTTATGTTTACACTGTCCAAACAAATGATATCCTGTAGGCAGTACACAGCCATGAATGATGGCCAGAGCTACTACAAGAAATTTGCATTACAGTGGAGCTTTGTGTATGTTTTCTGCAATGTACTTATCAGGCTGTACATAAAACTACATGGGTGATTCTACAAGTGTGTGTCCATGCAGTTGTTGTAGTGTGACACAAAGGGAAGTGTTGTGACGAACAGCAGTTAATGCAGACCTTACCACGCAGAATTAGCAGTGCATAGTAAAGTGTAAAATAACTGGTTGCAACGCACCTCCAAATTATATGCTGACGAAGACTTTCAGTTGCACTTTGGGAGCTTGATGTTATCAG
>NW_017307323.1:329813-377857 GCF_000935625.1 Nanorana parkeri
CCCCCCCCCTCAGTCTATCCAGCCCCCTGGATTGCCTAGATAGGTTAAATCTCAACTCTAGCAGCCATAAAAGAGACAAATTAATGCTGTATTATTACATCATTACATTTTTAATGCAAACAGTGTAAGTACCAATATCTGACTTGCCTTTTGGTATCCCCTATACAACAGAGCTCAGGCTTGGAGTGGAAAAAGCAACAAAAGGAGCCAGTCAACAAAAAGAGCCAGTCAGTTCATATGCTGATAGAAAAGGATGCAGAGTGAAGAAGAGATTAGCTCATTGCATTTTAATTCTTCTCCTTCACTGTCTAGACACAGGCAAGGGAAGTCCATGATAGCCTGGGCTTAGAGGAAGTTGGTTGAATGATGCTGGATGTAATTCAGCAGGAGAAAAAAAAATCAGTCTCCCATTAAAGTGGTGCTTTACTTACCTTTCCCTGGCTTTAGTAGTGCCCCCACTAAAGCCAAGGAAAGGTAAGTAAAGCACCATCATCTTTCTGCCGAGGAGATCCTGAGCAATGCTGGTTACTTAAAATCATGTTAGAAGACGCTGAGGCACAGGGCAGGATCATCTATACAGCATGATTTGAGATGCTTGGCCTTCCCTGGGATATCACCAGAAGACTGATGTCAGCCCTTGTCTAGGCACCGTGGGGAGAAGCTGAAGGACAGGTAACTATATTATTTAACTTTCCCCGACAGTTTTTCTTTTAGATGTAATGCAGCTTTTTTAACTAGAAAGGAAGACCTTCCCATTTAGGTGCAAGGCCTACTTTAAGCACGTGGGTCGGTGATTCATTCCTTATCAGACATAAGGAGAGTTTGCAGTGCTGTCTCTTTAGATAATCCATAATGTTCTGGGAATCTTTTGTAATGTGTTAACCAATCAAGTTGCCTTGATTGATTATTATCTGCACCTTACATGCTCCTCTGTAAAGTACACCATTACACTTGACCCTCCCTTATACTAAACCCATAACCCTTGACCTACCCCCTGAAATGAGCATTTACACTGAACCTGTCCTATTTCCCCCAACAATTCATGCTGATCATATGATAAAAAATAGATCCACAGATACGGAACATTGAAGTTACATGCACAAATTGACATTTCATGTAAAGGTTAGTTCGGCCCTTCAAAACCAACCTCCCGAACCTCTGCCATGATCATTTAATATGATGAGCAGGGCCGGATTTCCCACAAGGCTAACCAAGGCCCGGCCTTGGGGCAGCAGGGATTAGAGGGGCAGCAGGGGTGTGGAATTCCTATCTCCTGATGCCCGGGACATGCAGTTCCAGGCACCAGACGGGTAGTTGTTTTCTACACTTAGCCCTGCTTTGGGCAAGCAGAGCTACATGTACAGAGGGGAAGCCGGCGCTTGTTTTTTACAAGTGATCTCCACGATTTCGCCAAGATCACTTGTATGCAGCCTGCAGGTCTGCCATTCTCCATGGGGAGAGGGTTGGCGGGTAGGGGGGCGCATTGAGGAACCTGGCCTTGGGGCAGCAGAGAGAGTAAATCCGGCCCTGATGATGAGCTTTTTTATGGACCAAGAGAGACCCTTGGAAGGTGAAGGGAGGGGATGGCAAGACTTTAAGGTATGTTTTTTCTTCTGTATTTTAGGAACCCAGAAGACTCCAATCCTGAAAGAAGAAGACGGATGAGGAGTAAGATTGTTGCGAAACTAAAAGTTGAACTGCAGTCAGTTATAATAAACCATTTAATTTTAATCCAGTCCCACCTCAGCACTTATTGAATTTGTTGTATCTGTTTTATGTTTCTGTTTTGATTTTCTTCTATATGTGGTCATTATTTGTTTAACTTTTCCTGTTGATAGGCATTTATCCATTCCTGTATATCAGGGGCAACATACAAAATGCACGCAGATAGCATTTTTGGATGGGAATTGAATATAGGACGGCAGCACTGCAAGAATGGCAACCATATAACCACTGTGCTGGTACACAGACACATGATTGGTTAAATTATTTATTTTTTAATGTCCTGTATACTTTTTATTTCTGATGCATTTGGACTGATAACATGACGCGAGGGGTCCTATTCTGTCCATGGCGATACCTGAACACTGCAGAGAACAGCACTCATGTAATAAAGTGGCTTGTTCTCTGAAGCATTCTCTTGCAAGCCCAGGGCAGCTTGATGGCATAACTCCTGGGAATGGGTCCTTGACACCCTGGGTCCATAAGAAGAAGGTTGAATAAAACTGGGCGTCATTCAATCCGGATGATGAACAGCACTGGACCAGGAAGTATGACACAAAGGCCAGTGCTGGTGAATGGAGAGGTTAAGTATAGCGCTTGGCAAAGTATTTTTTTTATACTGGAGAGGAGGATGATGGGAAATCATTAAAAAGACAAAGTAGAATTAGACAATAAGCCCATTACATTATGAAATTACAATCATACGGTGTACATGGAAATGATCTATGCGTTCTATAAGGTTTTGTATGTTCTCTACAAACTATTACAATAAGGAATATTTTAGATACAATGATAGAAGCAAGATTTCTTTTACAGACACTAACCCTAGATACATCCTGCGGAACTGGATGGCCGAATCAGCAGTTCTCAAGGCAGAGAGGAATGACTTTTCACAGGTGAGTTTGACATATAGTATAATTGCTGTATTATGATAATCAGAGCAAAGCAAAGCTGTAGCTCATAGCAGCCAGTCAGGCTAAATGTTTCACTAATCAAAAATGTTCTACTTTTGGGGGAAGACCAAAAGTAGATACAAAACAAGTGGCAGTGCAGCAAACAAAGAACCAAAAGCTGTGAATGTCCTTTCCATAAGAACCTGCCACCTAAAAACAATGAGACAATAAAAAAAAAAAAGGCGACACTTCAGTTTTTCATCCAGGTGTTAGCTGTAGTGCTCCAGGACTTCTTTTTGTTGTTAATATGGTGATCTGAGAACGCCTGTATGCAATGCAGGAAAGATAATCCCAAACACACCCATTGGAGTCTTCTTGCCGTCTCTCACATACACAAAGACTGATGTCAAATATCAGTTCTAAGAAATTTCTACCCACCACCAATAAGATTCAGGTATAGCTGTAGCGCTCCAGAAAGTACACAAAGCAAACTTTCACAGATATTCACAGGACAAGCAGCATTGTGAATTGTTTATAAATGTATAGAAAAATCATGAAAACAATGTTATGTCTATAACAAAGAAATCTAAAATCTTCTAGAATAATGAGCACCTCATTTTTAACACGAGGGACACTTGTTCCTTGATTGGTAAAAAATAATCGAAGCCGTGTATTTATTAAAAAAGTGTATTAAATAAAAGCCGAATCTGTCCTTGAAAAACAATGAAAAAATGATTTATGTCATAAAGTGATTGTCAAGTTAACTGATAATGCCGACACTGCTACATTTGGTCTGCATATGTGGGTTTCGATGACCTTTAGTCAAACAGAAATACGCATGGGGCGGCTTGCTTATGACTATGTGCTGTTTGGCAGTCTACCCCAGAAACAATTAATAACTACATGAGAACCACTGTCCGTACACTATATATACATCCTGGTCCAGAAGTAGTTATACCAAGATCATGGCTGCAGCAGGCGATTCTCTTTTTGTAGCGGCCTGCATAGGGGCACTCCCCTGCACCCGCGACCATGGTTTTTTGGTGTCCCCTGCTCCTCTAGCTGTACTCACAGCGTTTGCTGAGTCACAGTTGTTAGAGGTCAGCTGAAATACCATTTACACAGGGGATTGGGCGCAATTCTGTGCTCGATCTCCTGCATTGGAGGGCAGGGGGGGCATCTGGGGCCCAAAAGACCCCCAATGTCTCTTAATCACATTATGCTGCTCATACGTTATTAAACAGATGTATTTGACTCGCTATTGGAGTGCCGGTGTCTTTATATTTTGCTTAAAGAGAACCTGTCACCTCAAAATACTGTTGCATGAAAAAAGAAATAAAAAAAGTGATAAAAAAGTTTAAAAAATAATATAAAAATACCAAAAAATTAAAACCAACCCCACCATCTGCATGAACGAAAACGCAATTGCGCCTTACATGGGTATCACCACGAATGTCGGAGTGAGAGCAAAAATTCTAGGTCCATAATTTGCTGTTAACTCAAAACTGATGAGCAGTACAGGCTTTTAAAGTGTCGCCAATGGACAATTTTGAGTACCATAACTTTTCGCCATTGCACGGGCGCACGCAATTTTAACGCTTAACATGTTTGGTATCTATTTACTCGGGGTAACCCCATTTTTAAAATTTTACCAAATATAAAAGATGCGTGCACTAAAATTCATATAAGTGTTTTTTTTCCTAAAAATATGGATTTGATAAATATATGCACAAAAATCGTGCAACATAAAACAGGCAGCTACAATATTTCTTATTCTAGAGGGCTTCTTGTTTTAGAAAATACTTGTTTGGGGTTTTAAAGTAATTTTTTATCCAAAAATCCAGATTGTAGTAAACGTGTGCAAAAATTACAAAACTGTACTAATGTGGTTAAAGGAGAACTATGGGGTTAGTGCTTTACCCCTTAGTTCTCCTTTGGGTAATGGGAGGACACAAACTAGAGTCCTCCCGTCACAGTAAGCTCAGTATACCGCGAGCTACAGCTCGCGGTATACTGAGACGCTGCAGCTGAAGCGGATCCCGACAATTATGTCTGGATCCGCCCAGCTGCGTGACTGACAGCTGGCTCTGCCTATCTAGAGGCAGAGCCAGCTGTACCCGCCCCCTTCCCCCCCCGTTCCGCCAGTCAGCGCTGGAGGATCGGAGCGGGGAGGGGAGAATCCAGCCACTCCCCTGTCACGGCAGAGAGCCATGACAGGATCGAGAGGTGCGCTCACTTCCCGATCTACTGAGCCGACCTGTGACAGTCTCATTGTCACAGGTCGGCTAGAACTATGAGGTGAGTGAAAATCACTCACCTCATAGTTCTCCTTTAAAGAGGTTTTCAGATGAGACATTTATGACATCATTAAACAGTCCTGCTGGGTCATTTGTTACAGAATGAGCATCGATTTGTAGCATACAATATAAAATCTATACATCGTTATAAAGTCATATTGTTGGTAGACCTGCAGCTTACAAATATAGAAAAATACAAAATGATACCTCATCAGCACAAGCTTGGATTTGAAGAGAATCATCACCGATAAGAGAGACATCATCTACAAGATACATTATTCATACCTGTTCACGTTGCGGGGAATGGATTGTATCTGTCCTGTGAATACAATATAGACATTGATGTGTCTATTTTTGCTGTTTCGAGTTCCCTCTTTATTGCTGTGACAGCTAATAATTAGGGATGAGTATAGTATTACTCAGTAGGTAACATTTTTATATTGTGTGGGTTGACAGTATAAAAGGTCAGGAGCTCAAACCCTTTTCAATAAGTTAAATACAAGATTTTCCTTCTGCTGGAGGTGCATCTTCTGCTCCAAAGATAAGTATCCTACTAGAATCTTGTGAACATCCTCTAGTGCCTTGATTCTCAACTGGTGGGTCACAACCCCATGTTCAGTGGGTCGCCACGTGCCTTCCACTTTTCTAGGTGAGAGGCTCCTCCACCTCCCCCTAGCGCAGCACTGTCAGGAATAAATGCTGTCACTGTCAAAATATGCTGCCCGGTGCTGAGTGTCAGCTTGAGGTGGGGTTGGGTGGGCTGGAGGTATGGCTGCGAGGGAGCTCCATCCATATATGCATTGCTTACAGCTCCCTCACATGTGCTGTAGAGATGCCTGGATCGGAGTGACGTCACATTCTGGCTCCTGGCATCTCTGCAGGGTGTGCAAGGGAGCTGTACAAGCAATGCACATATGGATGGAGCTCTGTCACAGCACAGCAGCCCACACTGGACCCCCAGCTGAGGATCCACCACAGTTCTCGTAAGGTAGAGAGACTGGTAGGATTTTTTTTAAATTACATTTTGTGTATGTGTGTGTGAGAATGTCTGTGAGTGTGTGTGTCTGTCAGTGTTTTTGAGGGCCCATTCACACTAGTGCAGTGCGTTAATCGAACAGTCCTGTGCAGTTAACGCACTGTACCACGCAATCGCACCTACCATGTGTTCTGGTGTGGGAAGTGCATTGCATTGCCATTCATTTGAATGGCATCCCAAATGCATCTCCCATCCAGAGTTCTATTGCCCACATCGGAACGCACGGTAGCACATGCCGTGCGTTCTTTTGCAATGCAACTTGGTTGCGATTTAAAGACCAAGGACAAATGTGGGTCCTGAGGTTACACAGGTTGAGAACCACTGATCTAGTGGTTACCACCTCCTTCATGTGTATAGTTAGCTCTTGCTATGGCGCTCAGGTATTGCTTTCATGCCATGTCAATGAAAATCTAATGAGAGCGCTAAACAAAAGGCCCCACAGTCCAAATTGTTTTAATATTAACATTAATATAACAGGATGACACAAATCATCCAACATGTTTCGGGGGCTCACACAATCTCCTCCTTCATCAGGGCTCAGAGATGGCAAAATCACCAGAAGTTAGAAGTTACAAGATGACTGTGCCAGTAGAATGACACAGAACCAAGTTCATAACTTGATGCCATATCCTCCTCCTTTTCAGAGCAGGCTTAGGAACAGCTATGATGGACAAGGCAACTTGGATTAGGGTTAATTTAAAGTCCAATTCCAGTCAAAACATTTTATTTTGATTTGGATAGAACGAGGAAGGTTTTTTTTTTATAGCTGAGTCTCTATTTTTGGAAACTTCCCCTCACTTACTGTCAGAAATCTCTCCAATCAGACACAAACAAGAACCTATCTTTTTTGTGTAGTGGAGAAGAATTAGAACTTCTGCCAATGATTTTATTTCTCTCCACCCCTTTCTTTCCCAGTGACAACTGCTCCCCCCATTTTGGAGCCGCAGGCATAGGTTGTGAGGGGAAAATTTCTCCACGGGGGTCAGACAATTTGCCTTTTTCCTACTCTATCCAAAACTAAAAATATGCTAGCTAACATGAAGAAATCCTACAAACTCCATGGAGATAGTGGCCCAGTTTGGAAAATGACCCCAGGATTCTGACAATGGTGCTGCATCCTGACCGACAATTCAAGAACTGTGCTTTCCCATCTACCCACTTAATCTACGACATGCTGGACAGCTTTTTTTGGTGTATGTCACAGCAAAAAAATAAATTGAAAAAAAAAAATATGTATGTATGTGTGTGTGTATATATATACTGTATATATATATATATATAAAATATATCTGGTGATCTGCCAATAATGCACTCTGCTCCTGAAGCTGGCCATGCACTGGTAGATTTTCGTATGCATGTTCATATGAATAATCAGAACATTCGATAATGCCATCAGAGACTTGCAGAATGTCGTTCAAATTTCGTTTGATTTTAACATTCAATTTTGGAATGAATAGAGTTTCCCGAACAAATGCCACGTTCACTGTTAGGATTTTGTTCGTTCGAGAAAAAAGCCTGCTCAGCTGTTTGCGGCTGAAACGTATCATCAATTATCAAATTCTACCCGTGTACAGCCAGCTTAAGTCCTGTTGTGGGTTGAAAACACACAACATTTTTGTGTCAGCCCTGCCTGGTTTTCTTGTGCTAAAATACTCAAACCCTCCTTCTATCCTCATCTCCACAGACAATAATCATTATTCTGACTCCGATTGTTGTGATAGCGAAATATATCCCTTGCTGAGACCTCTATGCCTGGCCTGTATAAGCAGATATACTCACTGCGGACAATCCTTGTCAGATAGCTGAACTCACCAATACCGATTCATTCAAAAGGGTGCTTTATTCTGAACATCAAGGTTACAGCAGATGACAGGACAGCAGATGAATGGTTATAGTATTGTGCGGTCGAAAAATTATGCCTTTTCTAGCGTACTGTGCAGAGTACATGTGTCTTAGTTACATGTGGCCTGTTAGCTGTGGCCATGACACAGGAAGTACTGCACTCAGGAAGAAGGGTGGGACTTACACAAAGAGGAAATACGTCACAAAGGGAACACAGAACATGTTTGAAGAAAGGCCACTAGATTGCAGCATCGAATAAAACATAGATGATGTGAGAAAATGGCATAGGGAAATAACCATATAATTTCTTAACTATATCAACATGAATATAACTGAGGCTATGTCATATTCTACGCCCCATTGGGGCGGCACAATCATTCTGTTGTCTCACGATAAGAACCAGCGGAGCTAATTATTCTCCTTGAATAACACAAGAACTGAGTACTGGACAGCTCTGAATATTTAACATGATCAATGGGTATTTTTTGCACTTATTGAACAGATATAACAAAACACTTTCTAAGTTATATTTAACAGACCAAAAGGGAGCAAATAAGAGAAGTTCATTGTTGGGGATTGCATACACATTAAAGGGGTTTCTAAACCCTCTGTTTTTTTTGCCTGTATTTACTGCTATCAAGCGGTAGATATAGGCATAAAGTAAAAAAAAAAAAAAAACCCGCTTTAACAGTGGTTTAAACTTACCTAAGGTAAGTCTATGAACGCGTGCACCAGCATGGAGAGACCGTGGGATCAGAAGTGCAAGCAAGCAGAGAGGAGTCGGCGCTGGATCGGAGAGCCGCCGCACCACTGGAGGGACAGATGAAAACATCAGGAAAGAAGAGGAAGATCGGATTAAGAGACATCATTTAAGGTAAGTGCTGACATTAACATTGGGGGGAGGCGAAAAATTGTCCTTTAATGTCACTTTAAAGGAGTTTTTTGCAGGATTCAGGTCTTCAAACCTGATCATTATAAACACCCCCCAGTCACAGCTCATCACAAGGTTTTTCTTTGTGCTGGCAACACAGAGACCTGCTTCCCCTTACTTGCCCAGAAGACGACCAGCAGAACCACAGAATATATCAGTCACAGATCAGCAATCCATCAATGGGACTGATGTTATAGCTTCAGGATGTCTCATGCTGCCTGATAGAGGAAGCTAGACAGTGAAGAGGAAAAGAGCTGACCAGATGGGGCTCCAAGAAGCAGATATGACAGCAGAGTTCCTGTTGTGTAATTCAGCATTTAAAAATCAAGTAAATCATGTAAACTTCATGTGTGTTAATGTGTTGGGCAAATTTAAAGAAATGCAGTATCTCTGCAATACATGCCAATTTCCCCATGTTTTGTTCCTTTGCAAACACTGCAAGTAGGATCTGCCAGAAATGTACTGACCTGATGACTTCCCATAGTGAACTGATAAATCAGTGCCTCTGCTGAATTGAAATCTCAAGCAGTATTGTAGGCCCTGCCTGGATTCTTCCCTATAGTGCTACAGAACACCTCCACCTCTATTTATCTCGGTAACCTGAAAGGAGATGTTGGGCATTCCAGCAGGGGAGCACTTAGAGAAGTTAAGTCGTAGGTTCACTTCCCAGCAGGGGCCTTTTTCATGCAGTTTGTATGTCCTCACCACTAGTGATGAGGCTTTTTCTTCCATAGTAGATGCTGGAGCAAATGGAGGAAACCCTCACAACAGTGGTGAGTACAGATGAGCCTGGGCTTTGTGAAAACCCAGTTTACATGAGTTTGCTCATGCTCTCTCAAAACTCTGACCGCCACCTCTTCCTCCGGACCAATCAGTTGCTGGGAGGCACATTCCCCGCCCCACAGCTATACATCACAAAGGGGCAGGGAACGCCCATGCCGCAGCTGCTACCACAGATTGGGTTGGAAGGAGGGAATGGTGGTCAGAGTTTTAAGCGGGCTTGGGCGAACCGGCTCAGAAAAAAAAGTAAGGTCAGAAAAAACATAATACTCATGATAAGTCAAGAAGCAAAATATATCTTTATCAATAATATGACTTTTATTTAACCCATTAAAGGAACCTGTAGGAACCAGTCGTCTTGTCCTTGTCTGAGAAGTGATGAAAACTGAAACCTGATTGGCTGATATAGGTTGCGTACTATGAGGGTTCTTATTCTTTGACATTAACCACGCTTATTTGTGTTGACAGGTTCGTCTGCTGCAGAGAGTTTTACGTCAGCCCTTTCACAGGCAGGAGATGGCAGAACGTGCTGGGTACACCCAGAAACCTCCAGAATGGGCTAAAAACCTAAAAGTCAGCTGCTCGTCATGACGCGCACACAGAGTCAAACGCACAGTTTTTATTAACCGAGACTGATTAAAATGTCATACGCACTCTCCTTCTCATGGTTTATTTGTTCTAGAAGGCAAATTTCCACTTTATTTTTTCTTAGTACTTATATAACAGAATAATAACAAGCATTATTGGTGTGATATGGGGAGCAGCCCTGTTTTTTCTTTATTGCAATTTATATAAATGATCCCCTGTGTACATTTGCCTAAAAATACACCACCGTTCTATGCACACAATGCCCTTGGGCAGCCCTGGTTGAGATCACTTATGCCAAAAGATAATTTCTTTGGAAATTCAAACGTCCCGTAATTGCTGCCATTAATTATGGTGCCAGAATGCAGCTGCCGGAGCAGGTCTGCGCTAATTTGGAGCAGGTGGCCCTCATAGGTGTAGCCGGCCCCTTCCAGCCTCCGCAGTTAACACAACAAACCGTGCTGCATGCTAGCTTCGCTCTCTAGCTTGATTGGTTTCACCTTTTTCTGTTTTATTCACAGATAACACTTCATTTTCTCGTAAATTATGAGATTCCACCTCATTTAAGCTTTCTGCAGTAGATCACAAGCAAAACATATATTCATCTCTGTCCATTTAAGCTTGGGAGGTCCTGGATCAGCTTAATACACGCGTGACGTAAATGAGAATGAATAGGCTGTGGTGTTTGACGTTATTGTTACACATTGTCACGTCTTCCCTGACTTCAGACACTTGGGCACTTGAATCCACATAAATCACATCAGTGGTCAAGGGAGCAAAGCTTAGAAATGGGTTGTTTACATATTTTCAAAGGAACAGTAAAAGTGACTGTAAACTCAGAAGTTAAACCTTAAAAATACATTCAATTACCTTAACTATTAACAAAAACGTATCTTATTTGTGTATCACTCGGCTGTAGATCCTCAAATCATCTCTAAATTGGTGCCGACACTGTCCTTCCTTCTGGAGGGGGGGCTACTTCTGTTCCCCATGTTCCCTGTGTGTGTTGTGAAGTAGTCACCGCTCCAAGCTCACTCCCGTGATGGACTACAATCTCAATATAAACTATTAAACTAAACATGAGATTGTAGTCCATCACAGGAGCGAGCTTGGAGCGGTGACTACTTTACAACACACACAGGGACCATGAGGAAAATAAGTAGCCACCCTCCAGAAGGGAGGACAGTGGATCTCCAGCCGAGTGATACACAAATAAGATACATTTTTGATAATAGTTAAGGTGCTTGAATGTATTTTTAAGATTTAACTCCTGAGTTTTATGCCATAGTATAGCCAGTCACCCTAGCTCCACTTTGACAGCACTCTGCAAGGCAGGGGAACCCCGAAAAAGCAGGGGGGACTCAGATTTGGGACTTTGTGTGTATATAGTCTAATGAAGAAACCAACGTTTTTAAATGGTTCACAGAAGAAAGACAGCCAACGCTTTTCAAGGGCCAAACAAATAACCCCGTCATCAGAGCTCAAGACATTTGACTGTGTAAAGCCTTAAGATGACATCCAGTAAGTTTATCTGCAACATTTTCATATTTAGATTAACGCAAGAGACCCTGTTGCCAAGCAATTACATTTTATCAAAAATCTTCGTATGGGAGCCTTTGATGCATTCTTTGCATGTTATTTACCTGTAAAAGCCTTCTTTGTGTAAAAATCACAAAGCCCAGAGACTTCTGCTGGGGGTGACACTCCATAGTATTCCCCTTCACTCTTTCTCTGGCTACTACATAAAAGGTTTATTAGGGAGGTGAGGGGATGGACAGGGGAGCTGTGTCAGCACCAACAGTAAATAGACACTAACAGAAGTGAAGAGGGCTATGATGTGCAGGGAGGGAGGGGACTGTGCTAGGGAATTACTCTTCCTGGAGTTGTTAGATTTTCTAGCAAGTTCAAAAGCACAATTGTAGAGAGGAAAAAGCATTTATTTTTGATTTATCTGTGATTTTTATCTGCAATTTTTTTAATGTTAGTAACAGTTTTTTTAAGATCCATGCATTTTTAGGTGCTTTATATGATCTAGTCAAGATCTGTGTGGTGGGTGTGGATGCATGTATGTCACCTGTATTTAGAATATTAGGTGTCTGCATAGTGGTCCTGTAGCTTTATACAGAAACAACAAATATAATCTCTTAATTAAATAATCACATTGATTCTTTTAGTAACAAAATACAGCATTAAGGATGTTAGAGTTTAAAGCAGATCAGGGACCGTATAAAACAACATAATACTACTAGAGCTTTGGTGCCCAACCTATGGACCAGGGGCCACCTGCTGTCCTTTGGTACTGCTGTGTGGCCCTTGGATCCCATCAGTCTGTAGTGGGAAATACTTCATGGAAGGGTAATACGCTCTCACAGCAGGGCCCTCCTTACCATCTTGTCTTGAATTGTATTGTGATTGTAATGTCTTCCTTATATTGTAAAGCGCTGCGCAAACTGTTGGCGCTATATAAATACTATGTAATAATAATAATAATAATACTGCAGTTGGCAGATCTACAGTCCAGGCTAAAAGTGCCCTCATACCTTAGGCTCAATTCACAAAGCTAAAAGATAAAATAAGGATCCTGATTTTTCAAAAAGTAACCATTATTTTCAGCTGACTCTAATAAGACTTTGAAAATGACAGTGACATGGCTAAAAGGTAAGATTGCCTTTGTGTAACATTTTATGAATTGGGACGTTGACTGCCACCACAGGTCAAAACAAGAATTTTTACTGATTGGCATAGCAAATATAGGGAACATCTAGAAATGTGAATTGTGCCTAAGCAGTGTTGTAAATTATGATTGAAATAGATTAGGGCTGGTAATGATTAAAATTTTCGTGTTCGATTAATCAAAATTTTTTTTAATCGATTAATGTCGATTAATTATAACGCACATACAGATCCAACTACATTGGCCTATACACATACAGCACAGCAATGAAGTAATAAAATGAACTAGGATCACACTAATCCAGCACGTTATTAATCTTACGTGCCCCACTCAATATGGCCGCCGCTTGAGTGGGGCAACTCAGAATAATAACGTGCTTGATTACAAATGTATTTACATAGTATAGTAAAACAGCAAAGCCCTAAGGGTGATTTAAACAAAAGTATTAGCTTAATATTTGAGGTAGGCTTATTTCTGGGAGCGAGATGGGGGAGAGGGGGGTAATGGAGAGTGCATATATATAAGTTTAAGATAAGACAGAAGCTTGGTGCTTCTTGGGCAAACTCACGGGCCCAAGTGGCTCTGTCGGCTAACGAAGGGAAGGGGGGAGGAGTCCGGTGATGTCGATGTCCGTGACGTCACCGGATCTCTGACGGGACTCCCGGAAGCCGGCGGAGAGGTGAGTCTTTTCATTTTCGATCAAAAGAATTTTAATCGCTCAAAAAGTTTAATGATTAAACGAGGAATTAATCGTTAATTTCCTCAGCCCTAAAATCGATATATTAGGGGTATATTTAGGTTGTATGCTTATGTATTGAAGTACATTCTTTTGGTTGATGTTGTTTAACACACCTATGCTAACTAGGTTTTTATTGTGTACGTTTCTTGACCAGTTGACCATCCTGTTTTCAGGGTGTTGATTCTAGACAGTAGAACAGCTGTAGGGAATTTTGTCAAAGGGGTAATTAGACCAGCCAATCAGAAGTCTTTTCAGTGTTAGTGAATGGCACTAAACTGTATATGAATTCAGAGCCTAAAGTGGCTGAAGGAGATCAGAGTCATGTAGAGAGGCACATAGGTGCATGTATAGATTGGAGATATATGCTGGGTAGATAGAGTGGGTCCTTATGGAGCCTTTGTAATCTGAGGTCTAGATATTTTATTTTTATTCTTATTCTGTCGTACTGTTTCTGTTCATCTGTTACTTCGATCCAATTAAACGCTACTCTCTGGAAAAGAACTGAGGTTGCCTGGATATTTCCTGAAGATCCAATCTTCACAACGCACATAAATATAAATATGTATTTATATATTTGTACAACTGCTATTTGATCACTACAAGCAGTACCCTGGAAAATGTACCTTTTGCCTTGAATTATTCCTAAAAATTAGCAGTGCACTTCCTGTTCCTTAAGCCTCAGGTGTATATCTGCAGATCAACAGATTTGGAGTGATTTTTAGTGATGTAAGTACTGTGCTGCTTGCTGAAGAGGAAGCTGTACCTGAAGACCTGGAGTGCAATGTTCTCCATGCTTCTGCATCATACATTACGTGGATCTGTGCTTCCTCTACCTCTTATGATGTTTTTTGAATGTTCTTCCACCAGTCATCAGATTACCAGTCATCAGTGGGGCAGCTAATGATGAGCTAATGGCCTGCCCTCTACCAAGATGGCCACCTCCACACAGGGACACAGTGTGGAACTAATTGTGGTAAGTCCTTAATCAGAAAAAGATCTGATAGAGGATGACAATAGGTAATGCAGGTGACTTTGCCCTATGTTTGCCTATTTTGGGCACAGCTTCCAAAGTACAGGTCTTTTTTAATAGATTATGTAGACAGGCTTAACTAATGTTCAGCTATGGCAAAGTACAAAATGTAAACATTTCTTTTTGAATGCCATGAATACCTCAAAAGCTTACACGAGTTGAAGGAAACATACTGTATGTAATAAATGCTAGCCACTGAATAGTAAATGTTCATGTTTTTCTTTAATAAAGGTTCCAAGATGCAGAAGAGTCTTGACGTTATTCATCATTTTAAGAGAAACTTTAGTTTTCATTCAGCACACATTTAAGTTATTATTGTAATGTTTACATAATTTTTAATGCGACTTCACAATTTTACATGCCTGTTGTTTCAACAATTATAACCATTTTCCATTGTTGCATTACGTGTACAGATTTGTAGTTTTTATCACTAGTGACTATCTATATTTTACTCCAATAATACTCCAATAAGGGGTCACTATAGCAGTGGTAAGGCCATGCAAACAGCATTCACCCAACTTTACGCTGGATAAAAGACATATATCGTACCCATTGTAGAGATTGCATTTTTCTCAATCATTCTCCAGACTGGTAGACTTGAACTGAGAGAGAATAACAGGAAGTTACAATCACTGTGCACCCATTAACTAAGCAGGAAGCAGGGCCTGTATACGTAATGAGAAAATATAGCTGCCACCATGTACAAGTATAATTACAAACTATACACAGAAACAAGGTTTGAAAAACAATAGCAAAATTAATACGTTTATATACATAAGAATGATCGCTTTTTTCATGTATACCTAAAAAAAAATTCCCTTTAACTGCCTCTCACCAGAAAATTGCCTCTTTGATCCAAAAGCTTTTGTAAATATGATTGATCATTTTGCTAAAGTCCTTTGAAATGCTGATAATTTCTGCAGGAAGTGCAAAGATCAGTCTAGGTCGTGGTGCTTCTCTTTTTCTGCAGTGCACTCATTAAGTCGGACATAAAATCAGGTTGCCCCCCTGCACTGCCACCGTTTGTCATCAAGCTGTTTTGTTGGTTTGATCTCAGTCCTACACTGTCTCTTCTTCTTGGAGGATTTGGTGGCTGCTTTTTCATGGGAAGCTGTGGTTTTGCTGATACGGGTGATGAGGCAACGGGTGGTGGTAGGGGAGGGGGAGGAGGTGGTGCTCCTCCAGTGCTTCCTATATTTGGGAATTGAGGAGGAGCAGGGTAATCTCTTTCGGAGTTAAAAGATGGAGGTGGTGGAGGTAAAAAATCAGGAGGAGTATCCAGGAATTCAGGAGGAGGAGGAGGAGGCAGGAAATCATCCTCCTCTAGGAAGGCTTCTGGTGGTGGTGGCAGCATGTTGATTGCTGGCTTGGCTTTTAACGGTAATGGTGGTGTGGCAGCCGCATGGGTATTGAATGACCCTCGGGTGGGTGGAGGTGGAGGCAGTTTGGTTGATGTTGGAAGTGAGATTTTCTGCTCAGGTTTCCTGACCTCAGCGGGTTGCTGCTTATCCTGAAGAAGAAAAAAAAATTGCCATTAACTTAAAATTCTTTAAAACCATATGAAGTATAATGGCTCCATCACACATTTAATAAAACACAGGTGCTGTTAAGTGGCAATAAGGATGTAAGCAAGGATATAGTAAAACTAGGTTACTTTTGTCTGGAAAAAAATGGTTTGGATGCACCCTGCAGCATCACTGCGATAAGAACAACTTGATTGAGGCAACACCATAGCCGCTAGTCCCACCTTAGGTTTGCCCTTCACTGATGCGCTTCACCCTTATGGGCTGTCATGGCCCATACGACCACTACAGCTAAGCCCAATTTTCTGATTAAAGGATGACGGGTGGGAGGCTGCTGACAAGGCCAACCACTGAGCAAGTTCCTGATCAATCAGTTAAGATTCGCTGAGTGTATAGCTATCTTAAAGGAGAACTATGAGATGAGTGATTTCCACTCACCTCATAGTTCTAGCCGACCTGTGACAATGAGACTGTCACAGGTCGGCTCAGTAGATCGGGAGGTGAGCGAATAAAAGTTGGTAAAGTAACACTGCTAAGAAACATACCTCCGGATGGCTACACATCTGTTATGCCCCCCTTTTTTCTAGTATCGGCGAATTCCTTATACCCATGGCTTTGCTTGCAACTATGAAAGCTTTTCAAAAGTCGCATTACAGAGCTCTCTGATTTTTTCAGGGGTGCTCAGTAGTGATACTGAACAGATCTGGAGGTGCCTGCTATTGCAGAACAGTGGAACGTTACCAACTTTCAGGACCAGCCCACCCTTATGTGACATTAAGTCCACCTTCGTTTCAGTCCCCCCGCTGGGAGCTGGACTCTCTTATAATGGGGTATGTATGCAGTACTTGGGTATTGAAGTGCAGACACCCAGAGCTGGATGAGGAGGGAAGCATTGTATCTTTAATGGGTGGGCTGCACTATAGAAATACAGAAAATACTACATAAAAGATATATGGGTTGATGGGAGGCTTCACATAGCATGTTTTGTGGATGCATTGCCATTGTAAGCACCCATGGCAAAGTTATACGGTAGTTAGTCCCAACCCCTGTCACCATCCCTGTTGCTGGACAGCTTGGTGGACTTAAAATAAACATTAAACCATGTGTAATTAAAAAGGAATTCATATATTTAATGCCATTATTGCATACATTAACCATTTACAGCTATCAGATTAAAAACATTTATATGACAGTGGTCTTTTAAATCAACAAGGTAACAGAAATAGCGCTGGGACTATGTTCCCATCCTTGGTTGATTGATTACAAATGGGGATATCATAAAGGGGTCAAATTATTGTTCAGCCTGAAGAACCCCTAAGATACAGAATAACTGAATGATGAATTAGCTGGCATAACATAGAAGTCTTTTTTTAATCGTAGGAATCCATCTACAGAACGACCTAAACATTATCATAACACACCATTATAAAAGACAGTTAATTGCTTTGACCCCAGAAAGAATACTTTGAAGCAGCTTTTGAATTGCTGTCTATGCAGGTATTTTTCTTGGGTCGGGTAATTTATCATGAGAACTGGCAGATGATTTGTCATAAATAAACTTTCCGCATAAACGCTCAAGTTTCTATATTATTGTGTTGTAGTTTTGGTGCACCCCTAAACAAACCTACTACATTAGCACAAGAAGCAGATGAATAAGGTATTTATCTGAGGTAGCTGGTAGCTTATTTAAAGTGACACTAAACTCAGGAGTTAAATCTTAAAAATACATTCAAGTACCTTAAAGGAGAACTATGGGGTTAGGGCTTTTCCCCATAGTTCTCCTAAGGGTAACGGGAGGACACAAACTAGCGTCCTCCCATCACCCAAAGCTCAGTATACCGCGAGCTACTGCTCGCGGTATACTGAGACGCCGCAGCCGAAACAGATCCCGACAATTATGTCTGAATCCACCCAGCTGCGTGAGTGACAGCTGGCTTTGCCAATCTAGAGGCAGAGCCAGCTGTACCCGCCCCCTCCCCCGTCCGTTCCGCCAGTCAGCGCTGGAGGATCGGACAGGGGAGGGGGGAATCCAGTCCCTCCCCTGTCACGGCTCTCTGCAGTGACAGGATCGAGAAGTGAGCGAGCGCCGGTATGTGTTCGCTCACTTCACGAACTACTGAGCCGACCTGTGACAGTTTCAGTGTCACAGGTCGGCTAGAACTATGAGGTGAGTGAAAATCACTTACCTCTTAGTTCTTCTTTAACTCTTAACAAAAATGTATCTTATTTGTGTATCACTCGGCTGTAGATCCTCAAATCATCTCTGAATTGGTGCTGACACAAAAGGGTGGCTACATTTGTTCCCCATGGTCCCTGTGTGTGTTATAAAGTAGTCACCGCTCCAAGCTCACTCCTCTGATGGCATACAATCTCATGTTTAGTTGACTAATTTGTATTGAGATTGTAGTTAAAGCAAAGCAAATGCTTTTAACCTTTTGAACAAACAGTGTCTAGTACTTCATGCTTACCTCTGGTAGGCATGGAAGCCATACATTCTCACCATACTTATGTAAATGTGTCTGTCTTTTATTGGTACTTTTAATGATACAACATGTGTTTTATTGGGTTGTGGGTGGCATTGATATTTCTATAACAGCAGAAAATATACACAGCATCTACTTGTTCCCTAAATTAGCACATAAGGAGACATAAGATGAATTACATTACAGGCATCTTTTTGTTATCTGCATATTCAGAATCCAGACAGGCTCTTCCTCTACCAAGTTGTTCTATCTCTCCAGTATATTATATTTAAAAAAAATAATTCCTGTAGTTAAAATCACAGGTCTGTGACATTTCAGAGGCCAATCACTAGTAAAGACAATGATATGTATATGTTTTCACAAGTTGTCAGCTTTCCAGTGGATGTTACATCTCGGGGCTGCCATAATCCAAGGGGGTTATTCATTAAGAGCCAAAGGATCCAGCCATAGCTTTGGCTGATCCTTTGGCTCGATTCGGTTGGGGCTGCTGTACGAGCTATTCACTATAGCCCGTACAGCAGCCGAGCCGAACGCTTATGCTTTGGCTTGGCTGAGCCGTAGTGATACCCGAAGCATGGAGTAAGGTCGGCCGAAGCTGACCGATCTCCACGCAAATGGCAGCTGGGAGGAGCCAGCCATGATCTCACGGCTCGCTCTGCCTAGTTGTACTGACAGATCAGCGTCCCCAAATGACCTGGGGACACTGATCTGAAATTAAACCATAACAACTGTCACAGCTGGCTCCGCCCAGTTGTTATTCATTGCCCGGGACCTGTTAGAAGACTCTGCCAGGTGCCGGCTAACAGGAAACAGCTGGGCGGAGCTAGCTGTCATCGCTTGCTCTGTCCAATTGTTTTTCTTTTGCTGGATGCTGTCAGATGCTTCATTATTTTACATTTTAAAAATAATTTTTCAAGTTTTTTTTTTTTCATTTCACTTATTTCAATTCTGCTCGGTACTGGGAGGTATCGAGCAGAATAGCCGAGCAGAATGCCGAATGCTATTCACTCATTGCTGTTCAGCTCTTATGAGAATGGCAGCAAGTGAGCTGCCGGAGCTTTGGCTCAGCCGATCCAGATGGATCAGCTGAGTCGAACTCCTTCTGCACTTCAACTCAGCTGAAGGCATCCAAAAGGCAGCCGATGTATGGCTAATTCTAGCAAATGTATGGCAAGGCTGAAGTGAATAGCCAAACAGCATTCGGCTCTGTTCACTTTGGCTTGGTTACTCAGTCAGGTGCATTCGGCACTTAAGTGAATAGTCCCCCAAGAGATGGCGATGCTAAGTTTCAGACCACCTGCATGTAGAAGGAACATAAAACGGGGAGGTCTCTCCTGCAGGCTTTGGAATTTGCTACCTCAATGCAATGAAGGGTTTTGGGCAGGTGGAGGGAGGTACTAAATAAGTCTATTGAGCAAAAAGAAACCCCCCTTTAAATAACAGAAGGAGCGCTTTTTGTGACATACCTTAGCTGTTTCACCACGTTTCCAGGCATCTGAGAAGCTTGAACTAACACTGGCTACATTTTGGGATATCTGTCCATTCCCCTGAGATGCCCCTAAAATAAAATAAAAATATGTAAAAATATCCACATATTCAGTATATTTATAATTAGTATTATTATTACTTTTATAAAACAATTTATAAAACGCCAACAGTTTGCATAGTGCTATTTACAGAAACAAAATTGATACAGAGGCCTGATTTTTCAGTGCTGCAGTAAAGTAACACTAACTTGTCTTGTCCCTCATCTAGCTTGTGAATGGACAGTGAAACGAGAAGCAACAGACGGAACAGATATTTATTGGTTACTTTGCTCTCTAGTATCGGCATGTCTCTTTTCAAAACATGAGCACTGCTATACATTCACTGAAAGAGGCTAAAGCAAGGTCAAATTCTGGTACTTACAAAAAGAAGCTCCTTGGAGTTCAGCTTTAACTAGCTGTGGATACTGGATGTGCTACACATGCCCCAAATACATGATTGAAGTACACAGGGCGTGTGTAGTATACCGTCTTCTGGAGGATCGGAGTGGGGAGGGGGGAATCCCTGCAGGGAGCCATGAGTGACAGTCACGGCTCTCTGCAGGAATATGATCGAGAAGTGAGCGAGTGACGGTATGCGTTCGCTCACTTCCCGATCTATTGAGCCGACGTGTGACAGTTTCATTATCACACGCCGGCTCAAACTATGAGGCTGAGTGATTTTCACTCACCTCATAGTTCTCCTTTAAAGCAACACAGTTCTGTACACAATGAATTCTGAAGTTATTCCTAACAATGCTGGAAAATCTCCAAATGATATCATTAGACGGCATTCTGTTCTTCAGCACTACACTGAGTACATCATGTTATTGCACATATCTTGATGTCCACCTCCATGGGAACACAATGGGGGGAATTTATCAGGATAACTTATAGAATACAGTTTATACTTGTACTTTTAATCTACACTTACAATCTTTTTTTAAACTAACACTGATCAAAAACGAACACTTGTTAGTTTTGTTACGTGTTTTGTATATGGATTGCATAAAAAATAAAATAGTTTTTGCAAGATATTATCACCCAAAAAAAGCTTTGTTTGTCCTAAAAAAAAGATATATGTATTACTTTGTTGTCTTAAGGCAGGGGTGGGCAACTCCGGCCCTGTTGTGATACTACACATCCCATAAAGCGTTGCAAGACTGACAGTTACAGGCATGACTCCCAGAGGCATGTTGGAAGTTGTAGTTAAAGCATAGCTGGAAGGCCGGAGTTGCCCACCCCTGAGTTATTCCTGAATAAACAGACCAATAGCAGAAATGTAAACATTGCTCCGGTCTATAGGGGGTGTGTGAGATCTGAAGTGGTTAAATATGTGTACAGTCCAATTACATGTTATGTTTTATGCTCCAATCTGCACTAGATATACAACGCCTGGAACTTGTTTAGCTGGTAGAAACTTTACCCCCTTCTCATATTTCTTTATACATCACCACATAAGAGTGGTAGTAACACAATAGGGAGAGAGAATTGTTGTCATACCTGTTGTACTTGGTGCTGAGGAATTGCTGAGCGTTGACCACCGAGAGGCCAGACCTGCTTTGTGGATGGCAGACTTGTAGTTGTCATACAAAACCTTCCCAAACTGCAAGACCAATCAAGATGACATTGTGGGATTCTAGTATCATGTAACGTGTTAGAGAACTCTATTACAACAATTCATATTTTAGTGTAGCTTGTGGAGAATTATGACATACAAGTGTGTGTTCTGTGTGTAGTTATCATTTACATTTTTGCAAGAACAAATACACTTGGTGACGAGGGAGCATGGAGCCGGCTTCCTGGCCAATCAGGAAGCTGGCAGCACGTAATTACATGTCACCCGGCTTCCTGATTGGTTGGGAAGCTGGCCAATCAGGAAGCCGGCGGTGAGTCATTACACACCGCCTGGCTTTCTTAATGGGACTTCCGGTATCGGTATGCGGTATCGGCGAGTAGTGGGGAAAATATCGGTACTTGTACTCAATACAAAAAAAAAAACGGCATCGGTGCATCCCTACTATACACACATGGTAGGTTGGTAGGTTGATCATACCTTCAAGCCGTAAAGACCTGTATGGCACCTCTAGTATGCCTACTAGTAGTAGCTGTTGTTTTTGCCTACCTTGGCGATTCTGATGCCAGTAACCCATTGGTGGAGAATCCATGGTTCGTCACAGCACAGATACTTAACATACTGTGATTCCTTCTGAATTTGTGGATGCTAAAAAATAAGAAGCGTGATTAATTACATACTTTTGCAACCTTTGAAATCTCCAAACATATACTTCCCTACCTTGCAGAATAAAAAACCCAGAACACATTCATTCCCACCCCTAATACATCTGAATATTGACCCAAAGGGATTATATCTGGAAAAGCAGCAATCTTTCTCTTGTAAGCTCTACCCCTTTAGGACAAACTCAGCCAACACTGAGTTTTTGGGAAGTATACATGTATACTGTATTTATATTATTGACCATCTATTTGTACAGTCAGTTACCTGTTCACTGTATATAGCATTATTTTCGGGTGGTTTATTTGTAAGTTTATAGTAACATTGTTTCAACCTTAAAGGACAATTTCAGTATTTATTAAAAAAAGCCCCTCCTTCCCAAGGCAGCTAAATACACTGGGGGCAATTCAATAATGGCTTAGCGCCACTTTTCTGATGGCAAAGACCTTTAAAAGGTCCTTCACCTAATTCAAAGAATCCCTGCCGCCAGTTTTGGTAGCTTTACTGACACATACAAAATATTCAGGCTGATCAGATTAGTGGCACTTCAAGAACCTGTTGCTATGGCTACAACAATTTCAAAAAGAATTACCGCCTGTATACAGATTAGAAAAGGCCAAATCTGTTTTGTCATACAGAGCTATGCCAGTGCTCAGGCTAGGACATGTATGTGCTGGGAAGCTTTTATGACTTTAACACCTTCACGATGAGGGTTGCTAGGACATCATCAGTTGTTGGCATCCTAGGATCCAATAACGCATACCCTGCCAAATGGCGATATTTGGGTAATGATGTTAGTCAGTATCCTTGCCTTGCCCATTTGTTTAAATCCAGCTGTCGGCTGGGGAATCTCCTGTCCGGAAGCTGAAAGGGCCCAGGGATGCACAGCCAATGACCTTTAGCAAACAATGACACTGATAGCAGGCAGAGCCTGATGGGGAAGCTGAGGGACTAGCTCCCCATCAAGTCCACTCTACTAGCAATTGACACTAGGCACTGGGCACATTCCATAGCCATCCAAGCTGTACAGAACCCAAGAGCCCTCAGCCATGGTCTGTATTAGTGATCCATAGCTCAGAGATTAAGAGGTGAGACCGAGAGACTAATAAGCTGCCACAGGAGGCATATATGAGTATACTATATGATAAGCGAGTGTAAATCACAATTATGGCCGGGCAGAATTACGCTGTGCACATGTGCTGACAAGGAACAGCCTAGCAGTGGGAGAGAAAAGATTGAATAGAGTTGATAACTTATCAGTGTTTTTCTACTCCTTCATAAGCAAATCAGCAGCCAGAGAGAGAGAGAGGAGAGGGGTGTCACCATCCTGGCTATGCTGCCTGGTAGATGTGTATGAATAACAAATGCTGCTAAATCCTTTTAGGTAGAAAAGTTAACATATCTGCATTTCAACCCTGGCCATGGTTCCACTTTACACCTAACAAGCATGGGGAGAGATTATGAAATAATGCGAGTATAGTGGGTGCTATTGTTTGATATTATCCCTAACAATGAGTGTGATTGATTGTTGTGGTGCTGCCAGTGATTGTGTAGTTATAGCGTATGTTTTCTGTTATTCTTAAAAAAAAAAGGGGCAACCAGTCGGGTTTTGTTATTGCAGACAAGACACATAATCATTGTGTTTCTTCTGCAATAAAGGACTCTTAATTGCCCTTTCACCTTCTTAAGGGCAATGTACACTGAGCTATGTATGCAGCATAGCTCAGTGAACAATTTTAGCATATGCCGGTATGTATCAACTCCCATGAATGCGTAGGAGTACCGTCATCCCGATATAGCTAATCATGATGGCTGAAGATCCTGAACCCGGAAGAAGACTGGGTGAAGATGTTGGCGCCAACAAGGGAACTCATGGATGTTGCATCGGTGGAGTGGAAGTGAGCATAGTTCCACTTTAACTGACCTGCAATTTCTAGTTAATTGCTTGTTTGTCTAAAGCTGGCCTTACACATATACAGGGTTATTCACAAAAGGGTGAAGAGTTTGGAGAAGGCAGGAGAAGTGAACAATCTAGGACAACATTGCCGAACTGGAAAAATTACCTAATTCAGTTCACTTTCCAGTTCAGCTATGTTGTCCTAGATTGTTTACTTCTCCTGCCTTCTCCAAACTCTTCACCCTTTTGTGAATAAATTGTAAAACAATACCGGCGCCCTCAAATCCAAAAAGAGACCAGCGGTAAAAATACAGCAAACACGATGGAGGCAGCTCCCACAGATTAGATGGACAACCAGTCTATGAGAAAAGGAACAAAAGAGAGCGCCTCCATAGTGTAAAAATGTTATTTAATAGTAAAAACACGCAAAATAACCCTGATAGTTTCTTCTCGTTCAACCACTCAAATCCCCCATCCACGCTAAGCATAATGAATGGAGGAATCTTCCCTGCTTGCTGCGCAGGTGCTGGCTTTCAAAATACCCAAAAAGTGACTAAAGCTGATTGACTGCAAACACTTTTCCCCTATCACTTTTCCTTGGATATTTCAGCTGAAGCTCGTCCAGCCAAGTGGTGCAGGCAAAACCAGCCATGGTTAGAATTTCAGAATTTTCGGGAATATTTGGGGTGTTTTCTATCACATAAATGATTTCTATGTATGTTTGTTTTTTTCATCTACAGATGCTCATATGTTCATGCCCAATAGGCATGCACATTTCCTGTACTTCGAAGGATTGTTTTCATATTATCTGGCAACATCTCTTTAATAAGAAGATTTTTTTTATTATACAAAGTCGTTAATATTTATGGAATGATCTTTTGTCTGAGGGTTCAGTCTCAAATCTGGTGAGAGCTTTCTTATGCATGTGGTTGGCCCAATACAGCAAATGTATCAATAGGGTTTCAGATGGTGGAAAAATTTGAATGGGATATTTACACCCCTCTACCAGCAGATGGCAGGACATGGTCTGGAATTCCATATGTATCCTTCTGTACTCAGGAATGTTGTAGATAAAGGGATCGGATTAAATATTTCATAAATGAAACGTCTCTGTGAATGATGCTCGAATTTACAGTTTAATTAGAATTATGACAAACATATGTCAGATAGGAAGTTACATGCAGACGTATGGTAATCCACCGCACGTAATACAAGGCAGCTATAAGTGAACACAGCTGGGTTTCTAGAAAATGTAATTTAATGTATAGCCAGGATGATCCACCGTCCAAGATCTATTATGTTCTATAGATAGGAAATGTTACATGGGATGAACGGGAGCTGAACTTAAAGAAGAACTCTGCTAGCCACAGTATACATCTAAAAAGGAACAACGTTGTCTTTTTGATAAAAAGTTTAAGGGCCCACTTACACTTTACCATTCTGGTGCATTGGGATCACGCATGCAATACCGAGAATTAAAAACTCTACCCTTGCAGTGGAACCCCCTCTATACTACAAGGGTTACCGCTCCTTTTGTGTGAGTCATGCCTGTGGCGGTCAACGTCTTGGAATGCCCCATGACACTTGTAGTTTTGCCTCAGGTGGAGTGCCAAGGTTGCCTACCCCTGGTCTAGGAGGTGATAAATAAGGTGAAATACTTACCTTATTCCTCGCTCCCCCAGCAAAGCAGTCGGTTTTCCCTCCTCTGCTGTCCGGCATCCTGGGTTGTGGATGGGCCCTCAGTGACCTCACCTACAATGCAGGACTTCTAGTCCTGGATTATACAGGACAATGTCAGAGAGCTACAACTGGTTGGGCAGCGAAGGGAAGCGGCTCTCGGGGACTGTTCTTACAGTATGGAGGAAACCTGTAGGAATGAAAAATAAGGTAATTATATCACCTTTTCTTCATCCTGTAGGTCAGCCCTTCTCAATTGGAATGCTTTGTGACCCAGGGGAGCCTTGTGGCTTTGTCAGGGGTGTCTTCAAATTTTACTAAAAAGGGGCTCTTGATGTGAAGAGAGGACTCTGATGTGCAGGGGGGACTCTGATGTGAAAGGGGGACTGAGGACTCTGATGTGAAGGGGGGCTCTGATGTGAAGAGGGCTCTTGATGTGAAAGGGGGGACTCTAATGTGAAGAGGACTATGATATGAAAGGGGCTCCTGATGTGAAGGTGAGACTCTAATGTGAAAGGGGGATACTCATCTTTTTCTTTTCTTTGCCTGGGGGGGTCCCCCCTTAAAATCCATAAAATCCATGCCAGACTCCTGGATAAAGGGTCCCCTCTAGGATAGGGGTTTGATATTGATTTTTTTTGGGGGGGGAACCACACGCCATTTTTTACATTTACATTTTTGGACTGGGGTGCCTTGAAATTTTGCATCCTTTTAAAAGGTGCCGTGACTGAAAAATGTCTCAGAAATACTGACATGCACTGCGGAGAGGAACCCACTGCAAGGTTAACCCCCCACCCCCCTCCTCATTGCAAAGCTTTAAAGCCGTGCAGCAGGTAGGCTGCATCTCCTCATTTATGTAAACTTCTAAATTATTCATTTTTGTCCGGAGCACTTTTCTAATCCACAACCCATCTCATTGAGCGATGCAGAAAGCTTCCCACATTACAACACATCAAGAGCTGAAATTCTTTGTGGTAAACAAGTGAGCCGTAGATGAGAATTCTCGCTGTACCCCATATAAAATAAACCATACATCATTATCCAAATAAATCTCTGAGTACCTAAAATGATTTAATAATCAGCGTAATTAAAGGCAATCTGCACTTTTCCTAACCGTGATGTTTACGCACACAACATACCTTCAGGACAAAGCAGTGGTCCGTCGGAGCTTTGTATTTGACTTTAAACTGCATGCCATAATAAACATTGACATTATCAAACTGTATAAAACAGGCCAGATCACGAGATGTCTGCAAAGGAAACACAAGGGGAAGACAAAGAGGATGATTGCACTGACAAAGTTTGTAGACACAGAAAGATACATTTGGCATTGCGGTTGAAACATCTGGGAGAAAAAAAAAAACCTTCTCTGTTGCCAACGGCAACCATTTAGCATCCATGTTTCCAGGGCAGGTTAGCAAATGGGAAATTAAGAAAAGAACCTTACAGTTGTTCTTTCAGACAGTGTGACATAATTATTGAGGTAGAAATACCATTATAAAAAAAAAAAAAAACATATGGAGGGGAACTTATCAAAATTGGAGCAGTTGCCCATAGTAACCAATTAGCGTCTCTCTTTCATTTTCAAATCTTAACTGAACAAACTGAAAAGAGATGCTGATTGGTTACCATTGGCAACTGCTCCAAATTCTGTCTGCTCCAGTTTTGATACATTCCACCCTTTGTCTATTGACACAGAAGCTCCGTATGCTCACAAATCACTCATGGGCAGCGGCAGAACCTTGATGGGTGTCACCTGGTGCGGCCGCCGTGCATGCATTATGACGTCTATGGTGTGACATCATCATGCATCTGCGGTGATGCACTTCACCGCCGTTGCCCATCTTGGTGATAGACGCCAGCAAAGAGAGGAGGGGATATTGACCCGGTGGGATTAGGTATGCCGCGGGGTCTTCTCTCTCTTGCCGCTGTCGTAATCTCGGGCCATGAACGAGTGCCTGACTTTTAAGAGGTAGTGACACCAAAATGACTGTCAGTCAGTTTGGTGTCACCGCCTCTGATGAAGTCTGTGAACCCATTGGACTCCTGACCGCTTTTTCCATATAGATTAGGTGGGTGCAGCGGTGATCATCGGATGGCAACCGTTATCAGGCACAAAGAGAAGTATGGAGACCGGGACTCCAGATGCAGTACAAATGCGTCTATTTATTGACCAAGATGCCTGCCTGAGGAAGGGGATCCTGCGAGACCCCGAAACGTTGCACTGTGTGTGATATATGCTGCATCTTCGGCAATAAATAAATGTATTTTTACTGCATCTGAAGTGCAGGTGTCCATACTTCTCTTTACCCCCTCTGACGGTGTCACCCTGTGTAGGCTACACCCCCCCACTTGTGGCGCCACTGCCCATGGCTACCAGGAAACTGTATAAATCTGGGCGGGGCCAGGAAGGCACATCATCCAATCATTTAACAGATGAAAAATGCATGGTTGCTCTGAGCAGCACCTATGCATAAAATTATTATAAAGACTTCATCATGGTTGCGTGTCATAGAGATTTCATTTAAAAAAAAAACATTTTGCATCAAAACAAAAATAAAATAATTTTGCAACCACTTCCCCTTTTTATAATTGAAGTTTCCACCAATTAACTTTTATTTGCTGACAAAAAAGCTCTGTGTGTTCACAGATCATCCATGGCTACCAAGAAAATGTATCAATCTGGGCGGGGCCAGAAAGACACATCAACCTATTATTTGACAGATAAAAACATGATGGTTGCTATGAGCTACGCCTTTATTATCATCATAAAGAATTCATCTTGGTTGAGCTTAAAAAAACAAAATGCATTTTGTGATAAAGAAAAATAAAATCAAATTGCAACGCCTTTTCCTTTTTTTCCCTTGAAAATCGATGTTTCCTCCGGTGAACTGAATGCGTTTTGTTTTTCTTTTTATGTAAAATTACAGTGAAAAAATGGATGAGCTATTATGCGGCGCCTCATCCTCCTCCTCCCTGCCATTTGTTCTAAAGTCTCCCTTTTTTTGTTCTTGAGCGGTTGCTATGGCAACCCCAGATAACGGGCACCCAGGAGCTGTTTGGATGCAGCATTTTCACGCTGTGCCTATTCACGCTATTTGAAATGCTTCATGTGACAAAGAGGTGACATAGACGCACTTACAGATGCTTCATCAATCAAATATTTACATGATTCTCCTAATGCATGGATAAATCCGCATGTACAATGCTGCTGGACCTGGGATAAGACATTTTTTGTACAACAGAAAGAGTTTTATACATGTTTTCATCATCTGTTCTACCAAAACGACACCAATCAATAGAATAATACATACATCATGTAATGGCTTCATTGTGTATTACTGTACATAATAAGAGGTTTATTTTACAGGAAGATGGCTTCTATGGATGGATTTTTATTCAAAGGAATTTATAAACGGCTTTATTTATAAAACTTCTGGCATATAGCTGCATGCAGGGCCGCCATTAGAAATCTTGGGGCTCCATATACCCTAAATGACAGCCCCCCCCTCACGGCTAAGCATCACACAGTGAGTTGCTGCATCACACTCTAATGTGCAAGAGGAATGGTGGGTCTGTGCGGTAAAAAAAAAAACCAATTGCTAGCAGGCAGGTAGGAGCTGTTTTGGCAGAAGAGACTAACACAGTCTTTGCTATAAATACCTGCCCATCAGCATTTTTTAAAAACACACTTTACTTCCACTTTAAGGCAGCTAATTGGAAATACAATAAAAGTATGGAAATACATCTTTCACATTCCCTTACTTGTATCTATATGTATATAATAAATGCATGGGAATATGTATGAGCATACATTTATTGTATGTGCATACACTATTTTCACCTGCCTAGTGCCTGCCATGTATGTCTGTTGATCTACCTTGATTCACCCCTGCCCCC
Organism: Nanorana parkeri; assembly: GCF_000935625.1. Classification (NCBI taxonomy): domain Eukaryota; kingdom Metazoa; phylum Chordata; class Amphibia; order Anura; family Dicroglossidae; genus Nanorana; species Nanorana parkeri. The sequence goes on from NW_017307323.1 coordinate 359,582, forward strand.
CTTTTCCAACACTGGTTACCAATCCACCCTCTGCAACCTTCTTTTAAAACTGCTCATCCTGCGAGCCTCTCCCTACACTGCTCATCTCTGCACCCCCTCCATTCATCTTCCTACACCTCTGCACCCCCTGCAACCCTCTAACCTGCACTGCTCTCCTCTGCACCCCCTGCATTCCTCTACCTACACTGATCACCTCTGCACACCCTGCAAGCCTCTCCCTACACTGCTCACCTCTGCACCCCCACCATCCCTCTTCTTACACAACTCACCCCTGCAACCCTCTTCCTACACTGATCACCTCTGCACAACCTGCATTCCTCTTCCTACACTGCTCACCTCTGCACCCCCTCCATCCCTCTTCATTACACCGCTCGCCCCAGCAACCCTCTTCCTACACTGATCACCTCTGCACACCCTGCAAGCCTCTCCCTACACTGCTCACCTCTGCACCCCCTGGACTTTAGCTCCTGCTGACCGAGACACCATGGGCTGTGTGTGGCACAGGGGCAGAGCCTAATTACATCTCTGTTAGCTGGCCACAGCAGTGGTTGAAAACTACTAGCCCTGGCTGCAGCTGTCCAGCACAGTTGCGACGATTGGGCAAGATCCTGATTGGCCTGCCCACTCACCATGGTAACTAGTCAATGGACAGGCTTCTCTCCTCCTTCTTTGAACAGGGAGCCAAGACACCTATAAGGAAGGAGGGGAGGAGCCGGTCCATCAATCTGTTACTCTGGCAAGTGGGCAGGACAGTCCTCCTGCTTTAGAGGCTGCCTGTGAAGGGCTCAGGCCCCCCTTCTGACTTGATGAGGCCCGGACCCAATACAGGAGGGCTGTCTGTACCTCCCTCTCTGCTGCCCTGGCTGCGTGCATACCATTTTTAATGGCACTAGTGCTCCTAGATGTCACTGAGCAGTTCAGGAATTTCCTATGCTCCTCAGTGCCATATGGGGGAGCTACCGCTGACTCTGTCCTTGACCATATGCAGTCATGAATATTATCTATCTTACCATAAAAAGTATTTGACTGCAATACCCAGAGATACTTTAGACTGAATTACGAACCTTTGTCTTCCCTTTCGGTACATAATAAATTCCAGAAGCGCGCAGAAGGAAATATCGTTTTTTCCAGGATTTCTTCCCGTCTTCTTTCAAATATATTGCTGCTTCAAGTTCCGGCACAACAATGGAGGGACCACAGAAACTTTGCTGTTAGATAACAATAAAAAACAAACAAACATGTAACTTCTAACATCTATACAAGGAAACATTTACATTGTCTCTGTCCATACTGAAATAAACTATTGTTTTTCTAAAATATTGTTTTACTGATGAAGCTCTGTGACATAACTTTGTTTTTGACTGAGATTGATTTAAATTTTTTTTCCGGATTTCGGATCCAAAATTTAATTTGGTACATAATTCTGAATTCAGATTGATTCAAATGTTTTGTTTTCGTCGGTTTGGATCAATTCGGATGGGGTTCTTTAATTAAAAATTAGCCTAATTTTTTTTGGGGGGTGGGGGTGGTTGGTCATTTTAGTTCTGAACTGCTCATTTTAGTATGTAATAGTCCTCTTAGTCCGTACTGGTCATTTTAGTCTGTACTGGTCATCTTAAGCCATACTGATCATTAGAATTGGAAATTTGAACAAAATGCAGGAAAAAAAATTGGATTCAGATACATCTGAAACTTTCCAATAAATTCAAATTCTGAAATTCGGATGCATCCAAATGTCCGAATTTAAAAATAATATGTCCAAATTTCAAGTCAGAATGAAACGAAACTTACATGTCTGGACTATAGACTATATAATGGAATATAGAAGCAGTTATATACAGCACGGTTCTAAAGTCCAGAGCAAGGGGGATTTGTGTAAGTCTTGAAACACGGTAACTCCACATAAAAAACAATTCCCATACCTCATCATCTTACTGTTCTATTCTTGTTGTGCGCCTCTATTTGTTGGACTTAATTGCACTCTATTTGTTTTCCATAAGACTCCGAATGGTTGGTATGCATGTGTGGCCTGAGGAGCAGCCTATTAAAGGAGAACTATGAGGTGAGTGCTTTTCACTCACCTCATAGTTCTAGCCGACCTGTGACAAATACATCACAGGACTGATCATCTATTTATTGCAGTATCAAGTATTAAAACCTTCTCAAAACCTTGACCCAATTTACTGACTACGAGTTCCGGAGCAGACATATCAATGGATGGGAAGCTGCAGAAGTGTGCAGTGCCCTGAAATTAGCATAGTCCATTGTGGCAGAAAGTCGCTTCCTATCACCTCTAGGGAATTAAAATGAAGAAATAAGGAGACTGTTGGACCAGATGGAAGATGGCTGGCACTTCTGTGTTCTCCTTAAAGCACTGAAAGTCCCTAAAATTCTGCTTCCTGCTCTCCCATTCCAGTGCTGTATGCCAGCATAGCTGAGTTACAGCCATGCACCCCACACGGACTCATAAAACAGAGGAAGAGAAGGGGTGTTTCAGACCAGGTCTGTTACTGAGAGCTGATTTCTAGTAGTGCTGAGTCTACTTCTGGTGCTTAATGGATTACAAAGTCATATTTAGCCACTCTACACAACTGCTGTAAAAGTGGAGGTAAGGCAATTATAATGAAGGCGGAGGTCGTTAGCACAATGTCTGTCTGATTGAATCGTTATTTCTGTGACTTCAATTAGGCTTTAAAGGTGAGAAGCTGGGTAACATATAGGTGGCTGCAGGCCAAAGACCCCCACATTTGTGCTTATTCAATAAAGAACAATATTGTATACAAAATGCCTTAACCCATAGCAAACCAATCAGATTTCAGCTAAGTGAACTCATATCAAAGGAAAGCGAGACTCGGCTGCTATGGAATACTGCAGTTTATATGCTCCTATTTGCTTTACTGAAAAGTTTTCAGCTTGGGATGATATGCACATTTGTCGTGTGCTGCACAGCTCTGATTACACATATGGTGGATGGAGGATGCAGCTTTAACCATTGCGCAGTATAGAAAACAGAATACTTGGAACAAGAACAGACGAGAGCAGCAAACCTAATTTAGGCAACAAGACATATGTGGAAATTTCAAAGAGCTGCATCTGTCACAAAACAGACTCTGAAGAATAATACACATGGAAGGCCCGCCTAATGAAGGATTTTTTTTGGTTGCAGAGTAAACAGGAAAACGAGGTGATATAACTCAACCCGTGGCGTCACAAGGAGGGTGTGGGGGGTGCGGCCCGCACCCTGGTGACACCATTGGAGGGGTGACACCAAAATGACGGACAGAGAGGAGGGGACCAGGCGGCATACCTTATCCAGCCGGGTGACTGCCCCCTCCTCTCTCTGCCGGCGTCCATCACCAAGATAGATGCCGGAATGTCTGCTCCATAGTGGAGCAGACATTCCATTATGGTCCAATCCACATCCTCTGACAATTGACACTTACAGGGTTATTCACAAAAGGGTGAAGAGTTTGGAGAAGGCAGGAGAAGTGAACAATCTAGGACAACATAACTGAACAGCAAAGCGAGCTGAATTGGAGAATTTTTCCAAATCAGCTATGTTGTCCTAGAAGAGTAAAAGCATGAAGAAATGTATTGCAGAGCTTTATTGCACGTTTCTTTTTAATTTGCCTTGACATAAGCTTTACATAATATAATAAAATAGAGTAGGCAGCATTCTTTGATACCTTTGTTTTGTTTTACATAAACATAAAGAACATACATTCAAAAACACAAAGCAGCACATTGGAAAAGACCTTCACATGTGGGCAGATGCAGACTACTGGGGGTCTCCACACTCAGACCCCACTTAACCCGTAGGTGGTTGGTATAGTGCTTGACCTCTGAACTGCATTTATACATTCTACCAGCAGTTTACTGGCAAAGCTCCAAGTGCGGTAGCCAGCAGTCGATCCGCAGAAGCTGCAACTGGAAGGGTTTTCCACATTCTTCTTAAAAAAGGAAAAACCCCATAAATTGTTAATGCCCATTACTTTATGTGAAGTGCCCCTCTGTGTTCTGCAGACCCTCCTCCCTTACCTCCAGCAAAGACACTTTATTCTTCTCATTCATGTCCTTCATATCTGCACTTCCTTTTCTGGTCATGTAGAAGTTCTGCAAGAATAACACAAAGTAAACATCATAAGCAATGCATCATGGAACAACAAAAATTATAGCATTCAAATCAAGTGAAAATAATATCATTGATCAGTAAACCCGCACCACTGGCAAGTCACATATTGTTCAGTTTAATCTTCATACAGTATATAGCTTGTCACCAGAGAAGGCAGCAATCCAAATCCGACTGGGTCATGGGTTCTGATGAAGGGGGCACAACTTAGAAACGTGTCAGTGCTTAAAATCAGCAGCTGGCGGGTCCAGCATGGCTAGAATATCTTTTTAGGTTGGCATGATGAGCTTGTTGGAAGTGCAGATTATATCTCAAATATATTTACCCTGGTTTGTGAGTAATGTTTTAACGTGTTAAATTTATCTATCTAAAGCTGTCCTTTTGTTTTTTCAAGAGAAAATAATGGTTGTAAGAGCCTGTTTTTCTTTACCAGGGAATGAGATGAGCTGAGATGAGATGTTTGAAGGAGCAGATTGAGTTGTAACAATGTTTAAATTGAAGTCACAAGCTCAATTGGTTGAATTGATATCACAAATTCTCCTGTGTTGAATACATAGGAGAAGATACAGAAATACGAGCACACTCACAAAAGGAGGGAAAAGGCTTACATTCAAAGAAAGCTGTACAAGGACAATTATCTTAAAGCGGACATTTACACTCAAAAATCAAATTCTACCAATGCATCCCTCTATGTATGATGATTTATAAGACATGTCCGGTGTTACATGCTGTGATTTTGAAATACTTAAACTTGCAGAGCATTCACTTCCTGCTTTGAAAGGTCAAAATGACTTCAGTTTGCCAACGCAACGCACACTGGGATTGCCTTGTCATCAGCAGAGCATTGCTGGGAAATCTCATCTGTAATCTCATGAGATCTCAGGGAAAGGTATTTTCCTCCCCTGAGATGATGCGCATGGTCACATGTCCTAGTCATATGTCTGGTCACATGTGCCAGAAATCCAGGAAGTAAAAGCAGAAATAGTAATCTGCCCTTAGTAAACATGGCCGCTGTCAGAAGACTGGGGAAGAAAAGAGAAATAAGGTATGCAAAGAACACAAATATCTAGAAGTACTGTAGGTGTTTGTAGGTTGTCATTACTAAACATTTCTTAAGGCGTGTTTGTTGTTATTTTGAAGATATGAGTAAAGGTCCGCTTTAAGAAGCTGGCATATTTATTGAAAACATAGGAGAGGTCGTTTTGGCAATCTGTGTCCCCTTCTTCAGTACTGCTGATTAGTATAACTTTAGAAATTGTAGCAAGAAAGAACAAATCTAGAGAGGAACATCTGACAAACCTGGAATGATCAACAGTGTAACAACAATACACTGGAGATAGCGAGTGTCAAATAACTGTATATAGTGTAAAGGACCTGTTAGTTAGTCAACCGAGCAAAAGGAGAGACACTTTGCCAGTGACACCGTGAAGAGGTTTGAGTTTGCTGGGTGATGTTTCCAGGTCTTAGCCCTTATATTTTCTCACTGCTCACAGCTAACAAGCAGCCATAGTAAAGTACTGTACCTTCAGGCAAGAGCAAATACTGTAAACAGACAGGTAGACTGAAAACACGAATCGTACAGCTCACCCCTATCATGCGTCCCCGCAATCCACATTCGGTGCACGGATGACTCTCTTCTGGAGTAATAGGCTCAAAAACTGTGGAACCAGCACACGGTAATCTTCCAAAGAAATTCAAACTTTATTCCACATGCATCTGTACAAAGCACAAACACTAGCGGTTTTGCTTTGTACAGATGCATGTGGAATAAAGTTTGAATTTCTTTGGAAGATTATTGTGTGCTGGTTCCACAGTTTTTTTAAACAGACAGGAGTCAGGGCAGGCGATGTTTAGGCATACTACAGGCAGGAGATTAAAGTAGAACTGAAGCCAAAACATTTATTTTAGTTTTGGCTAGAGGAAGGGAGGGTTATAACTTGTTAGCTTTTTGTTTTTTGCCATCTGCGTTTTGTTGGGGAGATTTCCCTTCACTTACTGTCAGACAGCTACAGTACATCAATAAGTGAGAAGAAATCTCTCCAAAGTGAGGGAAATCCCAGGTGGTCAGCAGGGTCACTTGAACTAGTGCCCCCATTGGAAGCTTTCCCATCTCTTCCTGTTCTGGTGATAACCCAAAATTTGGGATTTTCTTCGGTCACCAGGACAAATGAATCTCCCTAAGGTTTTCATAGAGAGCAATAAAAACCTGACTGGTATTCTAATACCTCTCCACCCGGTCCACACAGTCATGTGTCTAGCAGTATCTTATCTGAGCCTAGAGAAAATATGTCAATGTGGGAGCAGGGCACATGGAAAGAAGACCAAGGGAGGTTGGTGGAAGCCATCTGTTCTTTTAATGCTTTAGGCTAATCCAGCATTGTCTATTTTTATTCTGTGTAGGTCTACCAGCCAGTGCCTTTCCCCTAAATCCAGGATTGACTGTAATTTATCTTTCATTTTCCTCATCATTACAAGACACTTTGTAAACATCCCAACATTTAATACCGCTGCAATTTTCTAAATGATAGTACATCTGCACAAAGGAGCTGATTTCCGTTTGCATACGTGAAGCTGATTATTTGCAGCTGTCATAAAGGCTGTTCCATGACCTAATATCTGAAATGAAGGAAACTGAGCAATCGCAATGAGCAAAGCCTCACTACGGAGTGGACAGTCTTAATAGCTCGCCTGGAATTCCACCACTGCTCTGTTGCAGCCATAGGAGATTTAAAAAACAGGCAAAATCCCCAAAATCCTCCACATGCAATAATTACTGTCATCTGTCTTCATTTAAAGGAAATAAACCTTTTCCTTTAAAATCAATTGTGTTCTACTGAATTCTCCTTCCGAAATGCATTCAGTAAAAAGCTAGTAAGCAAGCATTACTCCCTTACAGTAATTCATTTTGGCTGACCCAGATGTACTTTAAAGGTCACACCACTACTTCTATAGCCTGGAGGCCACAAACAAAGAGAGTCAAATGACCCAGATATATACAGACAAGAAATGGAAGAAGCCATCAGTAGCAGACTGGGGTTTAATACTACACCTGACATTTAACAAACTCCAGACCACATTGATGTAGAGTCTGTAGGAAAACTTTCCTAGGGATAGCCATAGGCAGTGCTCAACAGTTCTTTAGTAAATACAATCTTACATACAAAATATCCTTCTATTAACAGTATTGATCTTTTTAAACACAAAATAGGCACATAACAGTGCCAGATAATGCCAAAATTATGCTTCCAGGTACACATGCACATGTGTATTGTATGTGATTGTTTGATTATCTCTTGTAGGTAAATAGATGAGAAAAATTCCAGCTGTAGTCAAAACTGTTTATGTCTCCACTGGGGAGATCACCTCTCAGTATTTGTGCTGGAGTGCATTGTCTTCAGGAGAGATAGTGAGGGGGATGTCAAAATTTTACAGTTGTCTTTGGAATACAATTAGGATTTCTTCCAACGGGGACACCTGTTTTTATGACATCATGAAAAGGTGGGATTTGCCCTCATCTTAGAAAGATCCACTGACTTCCTGTTGTGTTTTTCTGGATAGGAAGTACAGAGAAATATCCCTATTGGAGACCAGGCACCAATATAAAACCTATTTGTATTTTAACCCTTTTCTACAAAAAACATGTTTTGGCTGCAGTTCTACTTTTAGCTGACCGTACATATTAAAATTTCAGTGTAAAATCTACTTTAAATCTACCAATATTCAAGCAGTGCAAGGGCCCATCTGTCTGGATACATAATACATGGATTGTTTAGGTATGCTTGACTCAGAACCACCTGTTTTCGTCAGCCCACAATGTAATGTCTATGGGTAGCTTGAGCCCATAACTGTAAAAACAAAATGCCCAAAGATATAAAACGTTATTGCCATTGTCTGAATATGGCCAGATCAGATGATTAGAGCTATACCTGCTGAGGTTATGGGGGTAATACTGCATGGATTGGTATGTGGCACTGCATAAACAAAATTCCACGCTGGATTGTAGTGATTCTATTAGGTATACCTCCCAACATTCTGAGATGACAAAGATTCTGAGAGAACACCTTCCAGCACATTGTATTTAGGCAATGGACACAACCCCGCCACACCCACAGTTATGCGTACCAGTAATTATTTTGATGCCAAAAATAATTGGTAAAGCCTCAAATTTTTGTTTCCACCATTTCTTTTTCTTTATACTGTTTTTCAAAATAGCATACGAGATAATTAAGAGGAAATATAAAGGTTTTAATTCAAAATAACACTTTTGGTAGTTAAATAGTAAATTTTCATAGATATCTGTACATCAGACCAAAAAGAGAGACAACTGAAGAGGAAAGAGGAACAGAGGGATGTGGTTCCGAAACAGAGACAGTCCCTCCGAATTAGGGACAATTAGGAGGTATACTATTAGGCACGCATAAGCTGCACGCATAAGCTCTTACTGAGAAAGAGAGAGAAAAGTTATGTATTGCTACCAGGTGCGGATTTCACTATTATGTATATCTTCTATTCAAATGTTTCCACACAGATACACATGTTTCTTTATTCATCACACAGATCTGGGCCTCAATACTGCCCTGTATCTGAACAATTTGTAGCATGGCTTGTAGACATGTGCACCAGCAAAAAATGTGTTTCGTTTTGATTTGGATTTTGCTTTATTTCGTTTCTCGGAAATTTGGGTCCGAAAGTCAATTCGTTTCGGAATTCGGATTCAGACGACATTTGTTAGCAGAAATACGTACGAAATTTCGTTTCGTTTATTCGTTGCAGCAAAGTGACTTTTAAGAGGGAAAAAAAGTTTTTTTTGTTCTCAAATGTCACTTTGCTGCAACGAAATTTCGTCCACAAAACGAAAGTTCGCCTAAAAAAACCGAATCGGAAATTCAGATTCGTTTGCATTCGTTATACCTGTAATTCGGAATTCGGGTACATCCTCCGACGAATTTCCCAAATTTCGTCCGAATTTTGATTCAGAATGAAATGAATCGCACATATCTAATGGCTTGTTCTTATGGCAGCAATGTTAGAGGCACAGCACCAAGCTATAAAATGTACTAAAGATGCAAACTTTTTATTTATATATCCACGTTTTTGGCTACCTCTGGATATCTGTAAGCCTAGCAAAAAAAATAAAATAATTACATCAGATGGCAGTGCCTATTTGTAGAGAAGACTTTCTGATCATTTTCTAAACATTTTTTTAAGGTTGGCATGTCTAAAAAAAGCAAGTACATCAAACCTGGCAACAGCTAGCCCTTTCAAAGAGTATTGGAAGTGATTGCAAGAAGAGATTTTCCATGGTTTTGGATAAATGGTCGATTGTTTCTTCTCCAGTAGGGAAAAAAGAACAAGATTTCCTTGTGTGTGCACTGCTAACACTCATCATCCAGATCAAGAAGAAAATGGTGGTTGGTACAACATATCAGAAGATAAGCACATGCCTCACTACTCAGTGTTAATGTTGAGATGGTTACAGTTTGGAAAGTGTGATTTCCACAACAGCAATGGTGAACTATAGTGCTAGCATTCTTTGTTGAGGCTGAGTTTGAATGGGATCTTCAAGCTGAAGATCTGTCTTGGAAAAATTTGATTGAAGCCGTCATTATCAGGCTGCATGCTAGTTCTGGGGCAGGTACTACATTCACACTCATGCTTAAGAAGTGCTTTGATGACACAGAACTAATATCCAGGTTGAAACTCATATACTGGTCGCAAGTCTACCAATGGATACTGGATACCATCAAAGACTTCTCAGGTTTTTGGTTTGATGACAGAATGTGTAATGCACCAGTGAATCTTATACGCCATCCACATGTGTAAGAAGACAGACATTCGTAGTTTTGCAATCCAGTCATTGGTTGCATGCTTGAAAGGTAAAAATGCAACCAGCCTTTTAGGTAATAAGTTGTATGTGCCAATAATGTTGTGTACTTTACTTTATGTTTTACTAATGGAGTGTGGTAAAGTGAATGATGAGGAATAAATGATTAGCTGCCTATGCAAACAAACTCATACACCGTGAGTCATTCTCTGCCCTGATACATAAACAAGACTTAAATTACTTTATACATTATATAACATAAACTTGACATTTTATTGCATTTACATGACCTAACAAGCTGCTGTCTGGTGACATATTGTAAGAAAAAAAAATTAAAAGTAAATAAAAAGTACAAATATTTATTTTACCTAATGTTTTCTGCTCTCTGCAGCAGTGAACGACATGAACGGTAAATTATTCTACATTTAAAATCTAGCTGAAATTGTAAAAACAATACCTTATCACCCCCACCCTTAGGCTAATGGAAATTGGCTGCATTAGTGATTGTTGGAGGACTCTGAGCTACTAGGTGGAAACACTGTTTGGGGTTGTGCAGGCCAGGCAGCTAAAATATATGTCTCTATCTACGTCCTATAATATTATTATTATTATACAGGTTTTATATAGCGCCAACAGTTTGGCAGCGCTTTGCAATATAAGGAAGACATTACAATCACAATACAATTCAAGACAAAATAGTAAGGAGGGCCCTGCCCCTGAGGGCTTACAATCTAAAAGGGAGGGAGAAGTGATACATGAGGAGGTAGCTGTGAGGGGATGAATTGTTTTAGAATGTGATGGTTCAGTGGTTAGGTTGAGGTGGGATATAATGAGGTGGGATATAAAGTCCTATAATGTAAATAACTTATTTGATCAGGAGGACGAGAGGGGACGGTAGGGGATGTCATTCATTATGCAACTACCCTTTAAAATCCTTGTTGTAAAAGAAAAGGGTAAAGAGTAAATACAAGGACAGCTACTTCTGACGTCCTTCGCTTAGAAATGCTACTTGCCTGGTTGTCATGCTGATCTAATAGTAACACTACAGAGCCATTGACCTGAAACAAGGATGCAGATCTGACTTCACTCCGATATTCTAATCTGCATGGTTTTTCCAGGTCGCTGACCCAGGAAGTGTAGAAGCCAGATAGTCGGGTAAGCAGCATGTATAGAAGGAGGTCAACAATAAATGCTCTTATATTTTTTCCCCATACAGGTTTCTTTAAATGGGCCATAGTGTCACTCAGTCACAGATGGTCTCTGAGAGGATGTTAATGACACCTACAGTGTGTTTTCTCTGCCAGTGCAGATGACCAATTTGTTTCTGCACTTCACTACGTCACCATCCATTAGTCTTTGCACTACAGCTGCTTCTTCACTGGCATTCCCAGTTCTGATGGCCTCCTTCCATTCCCAGCTTAAACCAGCTTTACCTGTGACTCCTACAGAACTAAGAACTTTGAAAAAACATGATGTTTTTTATAGTCTTTAATCAGTCCATATACTCTTTAATCAGTCTATAGGATGGACAGCACAAAACTGGAACACAAAGAATATGATTTCATGGTGGACGTCATCATGGTACACTTCATGCGTAGCCTCAGTTGCTCTCCTTTTACTTGTTCCAAGTTACATAATTACATTTCCGTGATCCTCAATGACTTGCAGCTGTGGAAAAGAGGATTCAGATGCTTGACCATGCAAATCAACATTTGAACCCTTGCTTGATCCTGGGTCTGTATTCCCCACAGTTTGTAACCAGATATCATGCAGAATGCTTTTTAGTGGTGCACTTGTTTTATATTAGTCATTTTCCTGATATAAACATCCTGGTAGGTCCTACTTGGTGGCCATTATTTGATGTCGAGCTACTTTTATAATGTACATGTAATGGGTTGTAGAAAACTGCCGTATGATCTTTTAAAAGTTTAGACGGCCTAAAAGATTTTTGAATGTTTTTGAAAAGTGTCAGTTTATTGGATTTTATAGTAATACTTGTGTTTTATTATTTGGTAGCCTCCATCCAAATCTAATACTTCAGTTTTGAAAGGGCACTGGTAGGTTGAATCAATTGTTTGCTTCTTCCCATGCTGACAATAATATCGTGTCCAGATGTTGGATTCCCCATTCCACAGAGTATGTAGATTGATCTTACCCTGTTCGTGCTAAGTGTATTATTTTTTTTCTACATGAATCTCTTGGCTGGTTAAAATTTCCACATATGTGCTGTAATTGTATATACAGGCAGTCCCTGAGTTACATACATCCGGTTTACATACGACTCCTACTTACAAACGGAGGCTATTACTGTACAGCAGGAGTAGTTGTAATGCTACCGCACCAGTGCCGATGAGGAGTGCCCGCCTTTTTTGGTCTGGTTCGTAGTACTGTACGTACATTACAGGAAGTTAGCTCTTGTTAGATGGGCAGACGAGGGGTGCCCGCCTATTCTTCTGGGTCACTGTAAGGTTTTTACTGCTGTCTGTATCCTCATTAGAAAGATTTAATCTCACTTCCTGTCCTTGAGACAACAGGAAGTGAAATGACATCCACCTCAAGGAAGGGAAATTCACTCCTGTAAGAGTGATCATGGAGAAAAAGGTGTCTCCACTGAAGCTTTATCACTAATCCTTGTTTCCACGACAACCCAAAATTTTCAAAATTCAATCATCACAGGGACAGAAAGTGAGGTGAAATCTTCTGAACAGGGGCACACACAGCAGAACAAACTTTACAGGGGGTAAACCCTTTCCTATACTATCCAAACCCCCCCCAAAAAAGATTGGCTGGAGTTACACTTAAAAATTTACCTGTTCCAACTTACACACAAATTCAACTTAAGAACAAACCTATCTTGTTCGTAACACAGGGACTGCCTGTACTATATAGCCAAACATTTGTGGAGAGCCCTCTAAATTATTGGGTTCAGTAAATGTTACAGTACTGTAAATGTTACAGCATACAAAATTCTATTTTAGATAATTGTATGCTTCTAGCCTTGTGTCAACAGTTTTGGGGAAGGCTTTTTTCTGTTTCAGCATGACCGTCACAGTGCCAGCTCCTTAAAGATTTGGTTTGACATATTTGTTGTGAAGCAACTCGAGTGCCTTGACCTAAACCTTACTGAACACCTATGGAATGTATTCAGAGGTAGGTCTTCTGATCCAACATCAGTACCTGACCTCTCAAATGCTCTTTTGGCGAAATGGGAACAAATTACAACAGGCACGCTCCAATATCTTGTGGAAAGTCTTCCCTGAAGGTTGAAGGTAGTTATAGCCAAAAAGGGAGTTTCCAAATCTATAGTCTTGGCCATTGTTTTTGAATGGAATGTCCAAGAATCTTTTTGCTGTATTTATCAATTTCCTTAGAATTTCCTATTACTATGTATTTTTTAAGCCTGTTTGTATTTTAGATGTATTTGTTCTAAAAACAGTGGAAACATCTATTTTATAGGGTGATATACACATCATACAGGATAACTGCCCTTCTTTTAGAGATATTAATATACAAAACCTGCTTAGAATCAAAATGTCAAAGTAACATTTCTTTGCTATTATTACACATTGCATAAAGTTCTACAAAACAAATCTAAACAATTACTTGTTAAGGTGTGGCTGTGAAACAATAGTAAACTAAAAATACCCAAAAAGGACTGTGCAGTGAACTCGATCTTTGAGCTACGGGCTTCTGGGTGGTACATGAATATGCCGGAGCAGAAGCCGTGCTGCAGATAAAGACATCAGTTGTATCGGACAAGAATGTGAAATGGCCATAGAAAGGAAAATATTTAGACAGTTGTAATTATGCAGCTACACTCATTACAATGCTCTCCACTACTGTTTATGTTATACTGGAAAGAAGCCTAGCATGACAAATAAAGGCAAATACTAAGAACACAAGGGGAAGAACCCCTGGAGATGTACATCTAATAATTTCTAATGGTTTGCATATTACACATTTGATGGTTTCATTTCTAATGGTCTACTTATTAATTGTTTGACCATTTAATTCACTGTTTCTCAGCAATAGTCAGTACATTTTTATGGTCCACTTCAATTAAACTGTAAATGATCACAACACCTGAAAGCACCATGTTGGTAATCTCTTAGTAGATTTCTGTAGCTCATAACGTTTCGGAAAGCTGAAACACATTACAATAAACCTGTTCTTGGTCCATGCAGATGGAAGCAGCAGGTTCACTGAAATGCTGACATCCCCAGTAAACATACTCATACTTCCTTTACTCCAAATGGCCCCCATGATTGACATAGTATGTATGGAGAAGATCATGTGACTCTTTTCCCTTGCTTCCACATGACAGCATTGGTGGTGTTTGGTGATTGACAACTCATGCTCCCAGTGCTGTCATATAGTGGCAGGGAGGAAGTCCTCTGTTCTGTGTAATCTCCAAATCCCAACTTGAAGTTTGCACATAGTTTCCGGTCTTTGCTTCTGGCAGCTGAATGGCGTGACGAGGGAGGGAAGGAAAGGTACGTCCAGCTGTAGAGGGCAGCCCTGCATGGACAAGCACAGGTTTACTTTATGCCATCTTATGGTATGATCCACTTACTTCCACACAGTGGTGTAACTATAGCCATAGCAGCCCCGGCGGCTACTATGGGGCCTGGGGGAAGGAAGGGGTCCCCATTAGATTGTTGAGGCAAATTAAACATAGAACATGTGAAGATAATACAGTACTGTATTAAGGGTTGGAGTGGTTGCAATTGACCACAACTGTAATCCCCTGTGAAGTCTACAGTGTAGAGACGACTTCAGATGCACAAGAGGAGTCTTTGGGAACTTGGCATCATTACTCACAGCTCAGAGAGAGGTCATCAATGGGGACCCCATCACATTTTTGCTATGGGGTCCTGTGATCTGTAGTTACAGCCCTGCTTCAACAATATGATCATATGTGAGGTATCCTACATTGAAAGGCACTGTCGCTTTTTTCTTGATCAGCTAAAATTGGATTGCTATAAGCTAGGCACTTTTTATTAAAATTATTGCTGTTTTTCTCGGTAGTACAGTATCTGTAAACTCAATATTTGTAGAACTCTTCACACCTATTAACCACTACTTTTTTGCTAGCTCTTTTGCTGGCAATTTACAGGGTAACACAGGAAAGGGCAGATTACTTCTTAGTATGAGGAGTTTATTACTAGCAAGTGAGTAACACACAGGCCAGTCAATAATGTTAGGGAGCGGTAAATGCTCTTTCCTCAAAGTACATGCTGGTTGAACATAAAGTGATTAATAATAATTTTCATTTTTCTAAAGCAGATAGTAAACCTATGGAAAAGGT
This sequence comes from Nanorana parkeri, assembly GCF_000935625.1. Taxonomy (NCBI): domain Eukaryota; kingdom Metazoa; phylum Chordata; class Amphibia; order Anura; family Dicroglossidae; genus Nanorana; species Nanorana parkeri. Next base: position 374,843 of record NW_017307323.1, read on the forward strand.
TCCCTGGGTCTTGTGAAGAAGAACTCTGAAAGTGCATAAACAGGAGGAGCTCACAAAATCGCTAAAACTAACCAGTTATATTGGTCTTTTTTAATGGTTGAGCAGCTAATACGCAGTCAAGACACAATTAACACATTATAGGTTTTTTGCAATAAAGAGTTCTCATTTATAAATTCTAATTTTAAGGGCAGCATCATTAACCCATATCAACAAATCAGAATTACTGTGCAAAGATTAGTCTAATCAGTTTTCTAATTGCAGTCTAATTGGTTTTAATGGGGTATAGTACTTAAAAATGAGCAGAAACTAAATACAGCTTATATAAAGTAAAGCTGGTGAAAGCCCTATGGCATTTTGGGAGCCCATCCCTTTCCACATGAAAAACACATCGAATATTATAACAGATGGATAAAATATAATGTATTATGCAGATAAAGGCAGATTTTTAGGTGGTGGGTAGAGGAAATGCCATTCAAACATAAAACATTCTAGGCATTTTTTTTATAACCAAGTATGGCAACTATGCACCAGTTTGGTGTCTGTGATTACTAAATTTTAACAGGATTTGTTGTTTCTAGCATAGGAGTTTGGTTGCAAAATTTCAGCATGCAAACTTTACATATAAAAAAAAAATTTAAATGCATGTGTGATACACAGATCACCAGGGGCATACCTAGCGTATTTGACACATGGGGCAGATTTTGTTTTAACAGCCCCTTCCTCCATGTGCTCCTCAATATCTCAACGTTATTGGCAATGAACAATAATTGCAAATATATGGGCAGAAAATGGGAAATCATGACAATATGTGGGCAGTAAATGGGCAAATGCAAAAAAAATCAGGCAGTTATGACAATATACATGCAATTTCCCAAGCTGCAACCCACAAAAAGAAGAGGCCTCCATCCTTTCCACAAGGCTAATTCCTCTCCTTGTCCCAACCCCCCAGCAAAAATCATCAACCTTTCTCTCCACCCCCGCAAAAATCTCTCTAGTCTAGAAAATGTCCCCCTAAACACTCATCACACCTTAGAGGCAGAACAGTGCTTGGCACAAAGTGAAGGGAATTCCCCCATGGCTTCCCACTCAGTTCTGTGTCATGTGACACATTAAAGCCAGTAACAGTTTGCCTGCACACTGTACCACTCTGCATTAGAGGCCTGTACAGGGCAAAGGCACATTACCACTATGTTGGTGCTTCTGCAGAGCCACAGACAACTGGGCCTGTAGCATTGCAGGGGGCTCCTGCATGGGGCGGGGGGGTAGGGGGGCAGTGTAGTCCTAGAGCACTCCCAACTGGCTGAACCTGTAGAGGACTGCCCTACTCCAATCTATGCATGCCACTGCATATCACACTTGAAAAGTTAGCCATACCTAGAAAAACTTTTGGACCCTTTAACTTCAACATGAACCCTAAACCTAACCATTAACCTTGATCCTCAGTAAAAACTATAAACCAAGCACTTAAACTCAGCCTAAACTTTACCCGTACCTGAACCTAAAACCAACCCTGAACCTCAGGTGAAATGTATATTCTCTTTTGGTACTAAATACAATACTATCACAATGAAACAAGCGGCAATGATACTGTTTTGCCCCAAAAATCATGTGTTAAGATTTTGCTTCTGTTTACAATGTGCTAAATTATCTCTGTGCCAACATCAAGTAATCCATTGTTGATGCTGTTTATTTGCCTTGTATGTGTCTGATTTTAGTGCAGAATATTCTTCAAATTCCTTATTATACAGCACTGAACACCGCACGTGGCATTAATCATAAGCAGACAATTGTTTATTTAGTCTTCTTGGCTTGGTTTATTGTTGCTTTAGGTTCAGCATACTTACATTTTAAGTAATTTTTTCTGTTAATGAGACATTGGTCTACAGCATAACTTTGCTAGAGTAGTGGCATTGCTCAGCTCTGCAGGCAGATAGTACTTTTGGAGCAATGTATATGTAACGGTGCTTCCGAGCGGAGGGGGGAATGTGAGATGACCACTGTCTCATAGCAATTTCATGCCAACACTGTGGCACATCCGTGCGGGTGTCCATGCTCGGACGCACACAGGATCCATCCTGTCTGCGTACGAGTACAGACACCAGCACCCTCACGGATGTGCAGTTCGGGTGAGCGTGCGGTAGCTTACTCCCATAGAGAAGAACAGGCTGCTGCGTACAATCACACGCACCACCTGCCCTACTCGGGAGCAGCCCGATACGGCCGTACACGCCACATGGATCTATACGGGCCGGCTCTTAGCAGTGTGAATGAGGCCAAAGTGTGAAAACAAGAGGGACCCCCTTAGGACATACCTACTCCCAAGAATAGATCACACTTACTTTCCCTTGAAGTAAGTCTTCACTTGAAAGTAGGTCTGCACTTGAAGATTTGTTTTCAAAGCTTTTCTTCAACTAGGACAGCAGGACAAAGGAGGTGGATTATCCAAACGCATGGGCTGTAGTTAATTGGCTAGAAGAATATGGACACCGGCACTCTAACAGCAGGTAGAATATGTCTATTTATTGACGTACATGCAAAAGAAGTAGCATAGCATGCTCAGTGCGACACTTTGGGATCACGTACGATCCCCTTCATCAGGCAGAACAAGTGAGAACATCACTGAGACGGTGGCCATCCGTTGACTACCGATGCACCCATGTTATTCTGATGGAGCAGTCAGGAGTGCAATGGGTACATGGATAGCATCCACAAAATGACACATAACTTCTTCCGATGCACACCAGTCACAAAACAATTCTGATGTGTTTCCAATTCTGTTTAAGTGATGACTCTAGCAAAAAAAAAAAAATCTCTGAATCTTAGTCATACATCTGCTGAATCAGCCAAAATATAAACCTTGGGTGTCCCTGTCAGTACCACCAGGTCATCTGAACAATCGATAGGCCGGATGGAAAAAATAAATAAAATAATATATATAATATAGTCTAGCCTCTTTTTAATTGTTCACAGTTAAAGCAAATATTTTTACAGTACTACATTAGGCTTATATATTAT
>NW_017307323.1:378208-443804 GCF_000935625.1 Nanorana parkeri
CCTAATGTAGTACTGCAAAAATATTTGCTTTAACTGTGAACAATTAAAAAGAGGCTAGACTATATTATTATTATATGAATGGATCAGCCTAATGCAGTATATTGATGCAAAATATCCCTATCCCCTTTAAATCTATAACTTATAATTTAAAAAATACCTGCTACAATACAACATGCTGTGATAGAGTCTGGACTATATTATTTTTCTATACCCATCAGTCTAGTGTAGTACAATGATCTCAATTATTACAGTGTCACTATGCAAACCTTCCCACGGAGAGGATGTAATGCTATTAGGCAGGAACAGCAAGCCATTGCGCAGTAAATGATAGACGTTTTTAATAATCATGGGACAAGGACACCGAAAGTTCCAGGTAGACATGCTGCAGAGTACCTGGGTTAATGCTGCACACACTGCACTGAACCGGCTGCAGCCTCCCAGGCACCGTGGCTCCTTAAATCCGCACTTGCCTTTTTAAATTACTGCTCATGTGCAGGACGATGCTGTGATCCTGGGACATAACCCAGGACACAGCATTGGCAGGACAGGAGGCCAACATGCAGAACCGTCCCAGCAAATCTATGCCTGCGCTTGTCTTTCTAAAGCTGCCCATACACCTGACAATTATCGTATGATAATCGCGGGTGATCCCGCGATCGTACGATAATTGTAAGGTGTATGGGCAGCGTGCGTTTGCATTTACTGCACTCAGCGGGGAGGGCTTACAGGTGATTGCCGGGTTGGCAGCGCGATCGCAAGATGAAAGCCGCACGGGCCGAGGTGCGCAAGCGCACACTGCCCGCTCACCATTGCAATCACCTGTAAGCCCTCCCCTCAGCGGGGAGGACTTGCGATGATCGCAAGTACGATCAGCCTGTCCAAGATGGGGAGGTCGTACTAAATTTTAATCACCTTACAACCATCGCACAGGGAAAGTCGATGGTTGTAAGGTGTATGGCCATCTTTAGACTAACAAATTTATTTGTACAGCTGTGTTGAACAGCTGATCAGAAACATTGCAGAATTGGTGAGGTTCAAGGTATCCCCATCGTATCACTGATTTTGCACAGTTGGTGGCCACTTTTCCATTAGTGTAATGTTTCCCATTTGCTCATTACAAGGCTGTTATTGTACTGATCAATATTCTTTTTTACAGAACCCCATGTATCTCTGTGTTAAAGGTCACATCTTTATATAAATGAATTGCATTCAAATATATGCACACAGATGCTACAGTGGATAATTGGGTTACAATTAGCATATCATTACCCTGGCATCTAAATGTGAAGTTCATTAACTCTGCTTTCACATGAACGGGATCTCCTGTTTTGGCAATGTGTGATGTACAATTACTTCTGTTGTTACATTGGCCACAATGTACAGTATACTTCAGTCAACACTAAAAGTCAAAGCCCAACTCCAATGTTTTTTGTGCCCACCCACCGCCCCCCCAATCTCTGAGGTTTCCCCGGTATCTATTATTTTAAACTAATCCATCTATTAAATTGAATCATTACATTATTATGTAATAATGTTATGTACATTATTAAATCATAAATGATTATCTGTATTATATTATTATGATATTATACTATTATATTATTTTTTAATAGTGTTTTTTATTAGTATAATTAGTATTTATACTTATTAGTATTCTAATATTATTATTCATAGCCTAAATCCTGCTGTCTTCTGACCAGTCCGACAACATCATCATTTTCTCTGAAGGGGTGGCAGTCTTAACTCTTACTTCACACCTCCTACTACGTCGTATTGTGCAGTAGTAATGTGAGCCCAGGCCAGCATCATGACTCATTCCCAAATGGCAGATCCATGACAGCCTGCACTCACAGGAAGTGGTTTGGATGACAGTGGGTGTCATACAACCTAAATGAGGATCAGGACTGCAGTGGTGAGTCTGTGGTTACAACACCAATGGGAAGTACTGCAGCATTGAGATGCATATGAGTAGCACAGGCTACCTGCTTACTGCTTTCTTTCAAGCCTTTCTATCAGTCCACCAAAGCAAATGTTGTTGCTAATGTGGTGACTTTAGAACCCCTTCTAGGGATCCATGAGAGGGAGTCCCAAACACACCCACTGCTTGCTATCTCTGCCATGCAAAGCCCAAATTAAAATGGAAGTCTAATTTCCAAAAAGTGCTGACAGGCAAGGCTTTTATGGCAGAAGAGACTGCGTAAGTGTCCTCTGTCATAGATGTTTCTCCCTGCCTGTCAGCACTTTTTTTCTACAACAGCACACTGAGCCACAGGATTTTTGCTGCTGCTTTAACTGCACATGTGCGGAAGTTACATCATCAAAGTCCATCCAATCAAGCAGCCAAATACTCAGAACCCAGAAAGGACTGTCAGAAGATGGCAGCGGCAGTGACTGAGGGAAGCAGTACTGGAGTGGATTGCTTAGGTATGTAAGTCTGACATAATATGCTAATAGGTGGTGCAGATCCTGGGGCCTGGGGGCCCAGCTCCTGGGGACCAATTACTTTTTTATTTTTTTATTAGCAGTTTACTTTCACTTTAAAAACATCTCAATGCTTATAAGTTTCTCCCAACTTTTCATCCAATCAATTCTGTCTTGGAAGTTTGAATGTGATTGGTGATACAGGAAGCAGATAGAGGAAGTTATACTGTGCAGCCATCAAGAAGTACACCCATACAGGCTCTTTACAGGTAATTACGGAGAACATTAAATCTCACGCAGCTGAAAATTTGCCATATAGATGTCTCCAATCAACCTTATGAATAAAAACAAAAACTTAAGGACACCATGCCAATCCATGCCAAAGAGAAACTTTACCCATATCTTTGAAATGACAACAAATACACCTTTAGAAATGTTTAGTAATGACAATCTACAAACACATACTTCTAGATAATTACCGGCTTTGTGTTCTTTGCATACCTTGTTTTTCTTTTCCTCCCCATTCTTATCATAGTGGCCATTTTTACTAAGGGCAGTTTAATTTACTCCCTTTACTTCCCAGAACTCTAGCACATGTGACTAGGACACGTGACCATGCACATCATCCCAGGAGAGGAAAATGCATTTCCCTGAGATCTCAGATGAGATTTCCCAGCAATGCTCTGCTGATGTAACCTTCCCAGGATGCAACACTTGGACACATTACATCACTAATGCCCAAGAGGACCAGGAAGTGGAAGAACAACAGTTGTAAGTAAAAGAAAAATATGGTTGTTTAACTAATGAATGTAAGATATTTTCATATCATCATGCAGAACTGAGTGAAAGGAGGTAAAGGCCCGCTTTAATACCACTGTAAACCTTTATATGTAGAGTGACAGCCCACAACCTGCCTGGGCTCTTTTAATGTCTGCCCCAAGATGCAATGTATGCTGTCTTTGTAAGGACTTCATTGACGGCAGTAATGTGTTCTCCATCATTCACATTAGTCACTGTGCTTGAAGCTTGATGGATTAAGCAGCAGCAGATTCCTAAGGAGAACGACTTGAGGAAGAGTGTTTGACCAATAATGTTAGCACATTAATGTTCGGTGAAGAAAGTACTGCCTTCTGATTGAGTAGAAACGTTGCTACTCACATACAGCTTTCAATTTAAATAGTGACATCCACATGCTGTTCTTTGACCATTGCTCCTTTTGCAATCCAGGGGTCTGCAATATTTGATTTCTAGCACAGTTGAAGTACTTGCTCACTGACTTTTTCCATTTTTTTTTGCCTGAAATTTTTCTATGCATTACTGAACTCCAGTGAGATAATGCAACAAAATGATTTATTGGGCCTACTTTCTTTGCAATGAGAGAGATTCTAATATGCAAAGTATATACCTTGAAGAAATGTGAGTCTGCATCAGACATATCAGGCTGAATTACAGCAGAATAGCCATTATTGTACCATAGGAGTTATAAGGTCAGCTGAACATAGCAGGGTCATAATGGAGATTATCTGTTCATAATTTAGATGATCATGCAGTGTATCTACAGTGTGATCTATTTTAAAAAATATATATTTTCACCACTAAAATGGCCAAAATGGAAATTCCACCAACAAGTTTTGAGAGGTAATAGTTAAAGTGAATCTGTGACTAGGCTTTGGACATTCAACTTACCTATTATCAACAAACAGTAAACAAGCTTCAAAACAAGTTAGTTTGAAATTCCAACCATGTATACCCTACTCAGGCTGACCATCCGTTTCCCCCCTCACTAGATGCTTACCTCCTCTGACAGCAATGTCCTTCTACATTGTCTACAATAAATCATGGCCTGCACACTTACATCCAATAGACTTAAATGGAATGGTGCTATTGCAGTACAGATATTCAAGCCTCAAGGGCATTATTGTGCCTCATAAATCCCCTTCCCCACCGTTGTTTCCTACCCTACTTGGGGAAGAGAATGGTCAACATATTCTCAATAAGGTGGTTAGCAAGGGAAGCTGTTTTTTTTAAAGATAATACAAGTTATTGTACATATAAAAGTAGTGTTAAACTCCCAAACAGTTTCAATAATTAATCCAGATCAAAAAAATATACACTGCCCACCAAAGTATTTCTATACATTTTTGGCCAAACATTTACAGTCATCATGTTTCTGAACAGCTGGCTCTAACTCTCTCAGGTCAACTTCACTGAACTTCCTGTACACCACTAGATCACAGGGGACAGCACAGTCTCTATCAGCTGTCCATCTACTAGCTTGGAGAGGGGAGGAAGGAGAAAAGAATGAGCAGAGTGCGGCTTTCATAGGAAAACTCACCTGAGGGTTCTTAAAAACGGCATATTTTTCATTTTTCTTTAGGAAGCGGATTTTGTTCTCACTGTCTCTCGTCCAGACGGATAAGATTTCCACTATGTTTTCATGGTCTTCAAAGAACCTCTCTGAAGAAAAGAATAATAATTCATATCAGTTCCAAACTTTACCCAAATCAAGGCAGGAAGGGGGTTGGGGTTGAGTTACAATTATTGAACTCATTTGGGTTAGAAAAAGGTTACTAAAAGCAGAACTTGTATTGTTTCCTTTAGCTATCAGACCAGTTTTTGCTTTTTAACACAGATTTGACCAATAAAAAGGCATTAAAGGAAACCTGTACTGAGTAAGTATGAGGGAATTTGACAAATAGCACCTTGCGCCAAACCCTGTGTAGCTGCAAGCACTATAAGAAGTGTTACTCGCTGAATGTATCAAATTATAATAATGAATGTGCTGCGCTTTATCTAGAACAATAAATAAATAAACAAATCTCTATAATAAATACTATGTGCTGAACAATACATGCAATCAAAGTGTTCACATGATTAAACTTTCCAGAGGGATATTATTTAGGATTGATATTTACAAGAAGAGCAATTGTGAACACTTTGATTGCATGTATTGTTTAGCACATATTTATTATAGATATTTGTTTATTTATTTATTGTTCTAGATAAAGTGCAGCACATTCATTATTATAAGTGTGGGGGCATTGCTAACCTGCTTTGGAAAATGGTGTTTGCCTATGCCCAATTTTTTTACCCCCTTGCTGCCAGCTCTGGCCAGCTCCCACCAGCCCTTTAAAATGTTCTGAACACCATGAGTTACGGGGGAACTTCTTGATGATGTGATCACTGTGATTGGCTGCCATAGTGGTCTGATTATCGGGAGCCCATCGCAGTGGGTACTGATTGTAAGTAGTGACTGTGAGCTCAGTCTCTGTGTGATAGAGTGTAACTGCTCTGAACACAGAACAGCATGGCCAGCTGGATACATATGTGGCAGCTTGGCATTCAAGCCCACCAAGTTAAAGAGAACTCCTGACTTTTTTTTTAAAATACTTATAGCATATTTATTGCATACCTCATGGTAGCCTGACTTTTAAGAAGGAAGGACTAGCAATGGCAGCCTGTTTCTAAGAAAAAGTCCTCTTTTAAAGTGTATTTGCACTTTTGCAGCCAAATTAAGATAACATCTAATTTATATTTGTTACACATTCCCATTCACATTCACAAATGCAGCTTGAATGTTTTTTAGATGTTCATTGTGCTAACGCCAGGACTGAAAATCCTGCTTAGTTCCCACTGTCTGAGGGGTTGGGAGGAGTTTTGTTTTAAATAATTAACCCTGTCTGAGCTATGCTGGCAGATTTCATTATCACTTGTAAACTAGATGAGCAGGACCGTCTGTCCTAACAAAGAGTTACAGACCTGAAGCCATTGTATGCTAATGAGGAAGAGCTTGGTATGTCCTATGTCTTGCTATTAGGACAGACAGAGTTTCCTGTTACTGAAATTGAGAGAGGAGCCAGTGGCGACACAAGGGGGGTGCGGTGGGTGCGGCCCGTACCCAGGTGCCACCATTGGAGGGGTGATACCAAAATGACTGACAGTCATTTTGGTGCCACCCCCTATGAAAAGTCGGGCACTCGGTCACGGACCGAGAGCCCGACAGTGTCAGGAGAGAGGAAGGGACCCGGCGGCATACCTCATCCCGCCGGTTGAACGTCATAAAAATTATTGCTAGATACGCTGTGTGAATGGGACATAAGACACACAGAGTGAGGTTTCTCAATTTGGCTGCAAAAGTGTTGCTGCCATCCATTCCAAAATGACCTTATTTTTTTCTTAAAATTTAACATTTTCTCAGTTTAAACATTGGATATGTTTTCTATTTTCTATTGAAAATTCTATTGTGAATAAAATATGGGTTCATCAGATTTGCAAATCATTGCATTCTGTTTTTATGTAAATTTTACACTGCGTCGCAGATTTTTGGGAATTGGGGTTGTACAATAAATAAATGAGTGCGTGTCATTATTAGATAATTGGATTGAATAATGTTTTTTTATTGTTTACCTGAAGTTCAGCTTTAGTCAAAGGATGCCTGGATTTTTAGATCAGGATATTTCAGTAAAGTCTTATAGCGTCCCTGACTACTTCCACGCTTACCAATCTGCAGCTCTGGGCTTTCTTCATACAGACACCACTCGATGGTGCAGTCACAGTGGGTTTTCTCAAATAGGTTGTCCAGGATATCACGGACTGTTTGACGCTCGTCCACCATCAAGGTCTTTGTGCTGTTATCAGTCATGTGTATCTTAACAATTAGCTGTCGGCCAAAGAAATGATACGTTACGTTAAGTCCATTTTACTTTCCTGTTCATTTTGTTTATATATTTATATTTTATATGTTTATGCTGTTGCACAACCATATCAGTCTATAAAAGGAAATGATGTGTCACTTAAAGGGTCAATACATACAAACTAAAACTTCATGAAACTCAGGCTTTGATTTTCTTTAAAAAAACACACACACACTCACACACATATTTATATACACCCACTGGCCGCTTTATTAGGTACACCTCTTCAACTGCTCGTTAACACAAATATCTAATCAGCCAATCACATGGCAGTAACTCAATACATTTAGGCATGTAAACATGGTCAAGATGGTCTGCTGAAGTTCAAACCGAGCATCAGAATGGAGAAGAAAGGTGATTTAAGTGACTTTGAACGTGGCATGGTTGTTGGTGCCAGACGGGCTGGTTTGAGTATTTCAGAGACTGCTGATCTACTGGGATTTTTGAAACACAACCATCTCTAAGGTTTACAGGGAATGGTCTGAAAAATAAAAATTATCCAGTCAGCGGCAGCTCTCTGGGCAAGAATACCTTGTTGATGGCAGAGGTCAGAGGAGAATGGGCAGACTGGTTTGAGATGATAGAAAGGCAACAGTAACTGAAATAACCACTCATTACATCCGAGGTATGCAGAATACCATCTCTGAACGCACAACACATTGAACCTTGGAGCAGATTGGCTACAGCCACAGAAGACCACACCGGGTGCCACTTCTGTCAGCTAAGAACAGGAAACTGAGGCTACAGTTTGCAAGTGCTCACCAAAATTGTAAAATAGAAGATTGGAAAAACGTTGCCTGGTATGATGAGTCTCGATTTCTGTTGTAACATTCAGGTGGTTGGGTCAGAATTTGATGTAAACAACATGAAAGCATGGATCCATCCTGCATTGTATCAACAGTTCAGGCTGGTGGAGCTTTGCATCATGGATGTGCAGCCGACAAATCTGCAGCAACTGTCTGATGCTATCATGTCAGTATGGACCAAACTCTCTCAGAAATGTTTCCATCACCTTGTTGAATCAATGCTACGAAGAATTAAAGCAGTTCTGAAGACAAAAGGGGTCCAACCCAGTACTAGCAAGGTGTACCTGATAAAGTGGCCAGTGAGTTTATATCTTAGGTTTAGGTGACAGGTTCACATTCTATAATGATTCAATCAGGGGCGTAACTAGAAATCACAGGGCCCCATACCAAAATTTTGTATGGGGCCATGTGATTTCTACTTATACCCCTTGCAGAGGCCACTCGAAATCCCACCTGAGGGTGACCCTGCAGAGCCCACCATAGACTATCTATGGTGGGCTCTGCAGGGTCACCCTCAGGTGGGCTAGTCACACTCATTACCTACTCCGTCGCCAAGCCCGCCTCCTTCTTCGTCACCGAGGCCGCCGTGAAAAGCACTCACCTCATAGTTCTCCTTTAACTGGAAATCTGCAATGGCCTTTTTTTTCTAAGGTGTTTATTTATTAAACATTTTTTAATAACAAGCAAGTAAAGAATACACAAGGATGTGCAACAGACCCCAAAAATGCAACATGCAATTTGCGATAACAAGGAAAAAACAAACAAGAACATCACACATTCCAAACACAAGCACTACCAATCCCCTACCCACAAGAGCAAAAAAACATGCTCCATGGTAATGCATTAAGAAGCAAACCCACACTATTTAATTTCTTTGGGCAAGCTCTGGCTTCATAAATCAATTTGTATTTCGGAATCACGTCCTCCACTAGCATCCAGGTTAACTGGCTGCAGTACATCTGACTAGGAAACTGTCCTATTGCCACTGTACATGTCAAATGAACTAAAGCAGCTAAATTCTGTATTTTGGATGTTTATTGGTCTGAAGTAATTATTCAAACTTAATACCGGTATCTCTATAAGCATTTTCATCTCTCACCTTTTTAACTTTGGCTTCCTTCATTTTGTCCAAAGCAAGCATGATTTGGTCCACTTTGTCTTTTGACTCTAAATTAGCCTACAAGAGAGTGATTGGAAACAGACATTTTTTTAAATGTGTTAGTAATTTAGTTCATTAGATTTAAAACCAAAGCAAAGAGGCTTAAAGTGACTCTCCAATGTTAATAATAGCAATCGGCCTGTGTAGGTATGTGAAAACATACAGAATATGTAGTAAAACCTTTACCTTTACTGCACCTGTACCTTCTGTACCTGTCAAAATCAGTCTGGTCGTTCGGCATTGTGCTGCCTAATGACTGCTGAACACACAACAGCACAGCCCCGGCATGATATAGCAGGGCAGGTGGGTATAGTTTTTAAATAGTTTTTCCACTTTTGAAGCCAAATTGGGATAACACCTACTTTATATTTGTTACATGTTCTTATTCACACAGCATCACTTTACAAATTGCTGCTGACATATCATTAGCTTTTTCCTGAAAGTAAAATGTTTTTCTAAACTGAAATTTCCTTTAGAAAGCAAGGGAGTGGGGAGGTTGTTTACCATAATTAACCCTGTCTGTACTGTGCTGGCAGGTCTCATTACCTCATTTGAACATCGTCTGTCCTAACAAATGGTTAAGGATATAAAAGCATTGCCTGTTAGTGAGAGGAAGCTCAGAGTGTTCCTAGTCATTCAGTGGGAACAGCCAGAGATTCCTGTCACTCTAAAATTGTACAGGGAAGCTCCAAAAGGCTAAGCGGTAAGAACTATGTTTCAGATTATTTTTCGGTATGCTATGTAAATGTGAATACATAACAAACATATAGAGATAACAAACATCAAATTTGTCTGCAAAAGTGGAAAATACACCTTAAGCTAAGGAGAAAATCCCATTGCACCATTTTCAATTGGAACAATGATAATGTCAAATTGCACTATTTTTAATTTCGAAAAAGCCTTTGCAAATGATTTTTCTCTGTTAGTTCCCCAACACATTCCCTGTCCACTGCTGACACTATAGGCCAAATTTAAACGGGCCGTATATGTTATTTAAGCATCATTTAGTCCATGCTTTGTATGCCCTCCGTCATTGGCAAGAGGGGTCAGTGCAAAAAACCTTTGAATCGAGTGATACAATCCTGGCAAACATTTGAGTGAATAATAAGGCAAACCCAGTTTAGACTCTTTTCAATTAGGAGGCATTTGGTGGCTGTTAAAAACCAAGGGGTAAACACAAGTAAACGTTGTATGCTCAGCATATCATATTATTTGAAGCAAAGAAAGCAAACTATAAACTTCCTAAATAAAGTTTGCTACAATTAAAGTTTCAGTTCTATCTTTGAGAGACCTGTTAAGCAATCATGCAAAAAAAGCAAAATAATCTGAATGTTGACCAACAGGGCCATTCACTAAGCTGCCGGAGGCAGCCTAGTGAATAACCGAGCCGAAGTGAAGTGAGCTGAACAACGTTCGGCTATTCACTTTGGCTGAGTACGGCTGATTTCAGCCGTACATCGGCTGAAATCAGCCAAACATCGGCTGCCTTCGGTCAGCCGAATATGCTTTGCATGTTCGGCTGAGCCGAAGTGCAAAAGGACTTTGACTCAGCTAATCCAACTTCTGGATCGGCTGAGCCGAAGCTACGGCAGCTCACTCTCTGTCGTTCACCTCTATTCACATAGAGCCCAAACAGCAATGAGTGAATAGCTGAATGCCGTCGAGCGTCATTGGGCTCGGCACCTCTGTGGTACCGAGCAGAATAGAAAATAGTACAAGAAAAAAAAAGGTTACATTTTTTTTTACAAATGTAAATCGATAGTAAATTTTAAAAAAAAATAAAGATTTTTTTAAATTAGAAAAAAAACTATTGGCGGAGCTAGCAGTGACAGCTAGCTCAGCCCAACTTTTTTCTATTGGCCAAGACCTGCTAGAGTCATCTAGCAGGTCCCGGCCAATGAATAACAACTGGGCGGAGCCGGCCGTGACGCCACCGCCAGCTCCGCCCAGTTGTTATTGTTTAATGGCAGATCAACATCCCCACTGATCTGTCATTACAACTGGGAGGAGCCACCTGTGAGATCACGGCTGGCTCCGCCCAGCTGTCGTTTGCAAGCCGAAGCTATGGCTGGATCATTCAGTTCTTTTGTGAACAACCCCCATAGTCATTTTCAGTGGCGTAACCAGAGTTCTGGGCGCCCGGGGCAGAATTTTTTTTTATTTTTAATACTTATGATGCTTATAATAATATTTCACCATTTAGATTACCATGTAAAGTATCTACAGTGTATCTATTTTTAAAAGATATATTTCCAACACTATGGGAAACATATAAAGTGCACAACTGTCATAATAATTTGTAATACAGGTGAAACTCGAATAATTAGAATATCGTGCAAAGTTCATTTATTTCACTAATGCAACTTAAAAGGTGAAACTAATATATGAGATAGACTCATTACATGCAAAGCAAGATAATTCAAGCCGTGATTTGTCATTATTGTGATGAGTATGGCTTACAGCTCATGAAAACCCCAAGAACCCCAAATCCACAACCTCAAAAAAGTAGATTATTACATGCAATCAATAAAACAAGGATTGTACATAGAACAATATCGGACCTCTGAAAAGTACAAGCATGCATATGTACTCAGTACTTGGTTTGGGCCCCTTTTGCAGCACTTACTGCAATTACTTTTGCACGATATTCTAATTATTCGAGTTTCACCTGTATTTGTTTTTTTATTTGGCATACTTATTCAAGCAAGTTTTGAGAAGTAATGCTTAAAGTGGAACTCCAGGAATTTAAAATATTAACCCTTGCAGTGGAGCTACCCCTGCACTTCAAGGTTTAAGTGCTCGTTTTGGTCTAGGGGCTCAAACAAAAAAAAATATACTTACCTGATCCTCAACCCCGCTTGGCTGCTAGACTGGTCCCTGCGGCCTCTTCACCTCGGGCTCCAGAAACCGTGACGTCATTGTTGGAAATGCAACAGCAAATATATGAGTGTATTACTTGTTTAATTATGCCTTTTGAGCACTAGATGACGCTTTAGTGCAATGTTAATCTCTGTGCTTAAGCATGTTTATGTATGATATACAGGAAGTTCTCTCTGTATGCTGTATAATGCTGTATTCTCATATAACATTCTTCTAAGCAAGTAAAACTTAATACAGCATTCCTCAAGATCTCAGTGCTTCATCCAAACACATAACCAACAATCATCACGTCTAATGCAGCTGCATTAGATGTGAGGATACTGAGGGACATTCCACCACCAGAGCGGGGAGAGGGGGAGAGAGGTGAGTGTTTACCGCTGCAGGGCCGAGGATCAGTGCGTATAACGTCTGAATGCCAGACCCTAGACCAATATGAGCAGGTAACGGTGGTAGCTCGCTTGCAGAGTGGCGGTAGCTCCACTGCAAAAGTTAATTTATAAAAATAACTGGAACAAGGAAGCATCAGACTGTTGCCTCAGGTGGCATCTCTTTGGGTCCAGTGGGGGGGGGGAGGGGCATCAGGCAGAGGGGCATGGTCGATCTGTGTGCCTGCCGCCCCCTTTCTGGCCAGGGCATCCCAGGTTGCTAAGAGCTGGGCGGGGAGATGTGTAAGGGCCATACATATCTCTGCACTCAGCTCTTAGCAACCTGAGACACTCTGACCGGCGTCCTGCCCAGCTCCTGGCAACCAGCGACATCACTGGTTGCCAGGAGCTGGGCAGGATGCCAAGTGAGGCTGGCAGAGCCTTCAGAGGGCGGTGTCACTCCACCACAGTCCACACTTTGAGTGCCCTTCAACAGAAGCAACTGGGATCAGCCCAAAATCATTTGTATCAAGAGACACAATCCTGATGAACAATGAAGTGAATAATGAGCCGAACCCCATTCAGACTCCCCAATCTGGGGACACTTGGTTAAAAGTCGAGCAGCGAGCACCTCAGTTTGAAAAATGATTATATAAAATGACAAGTAAACTTTGTATGCTGCCTTTTGGTATCATCAAGCAGAGACAATTTCAGTTACTAAGATGAAAACCTCCTGAATGGAGTTTGCTATAAATAATGTTTCAGTTCTCTTTTTTTGAGACACATTTTAAGCAATTATGCAAAATAACAAAATAAGCCAAAAGTAGACCAAGTCATTTATAATACACACGATGCATATAATATTACTTATGAAATCCCTTTTAATATTGATGATTCATATTACCTAGGTTTATGTGGTATACACACCATATTTCTGATAGTTCCCTTCATGCACACACTAGAGGAGGTATAAACATTACAAACAGGGAGGTAAGTCTTAGCTTCTATCTGGGCTAGACTGCATGCCTAGGACTGGCCAGACACTGTTAGGATTCATAGGAATCGACTATATATTCTTAAATTGGATGGTTCCGCTGGCTTGACAAAAGTCGATTACTCACTGATAGTGACTGCAGCCAATCAGCAGCTGGTGGGTGCTGGCTGTCAAAATATGATAGCCGCAGCAACAGATTCATCCATTCATGCTGTTTAGCAAAACATCTATTAGTGTATGGCCAAATTAGCTCCCAGTTGGGGGTGGGCGGTCAACTTTTTACAAGTTGAGGATGAGTTCCATTCCAGATAAAATCTCCAAAGGTCATATATAATATAAGGGTACAAGTATTAGGTGTTCCCTTCTTTATTGCCAGTTGCAGATCTATCTGTGCTGACACAGGAAGGTGACATAGGACATCTAGTGTGCTCAGGAAGACTGTACTGAAGGGTATGTACTATCACTTCATGGTGCCTCCCCTGTGTGGCCGTGAAGTTTTTTATGTACACGTCTTGTAATGACTGGTTTACTTTAACACCTAACCTCAGAACTTAATGTTTCTCCCAAACAGTCCCAAATAAAATGTTTGCTTTGCAAAGGTATGACTCCTGACTGACTAGAAAGGGTATTTTTACTATAGAAAGACTGTGGACTGTTCAGTACCTTTGCTGTTGGCACCTCAGGATCAGGTGGTGGAGGTGGGAGATCCATGTCCCATTCACTAGCGGGCGGTGGCGGTAGGTAGGACATATCATCTGTGGAACCAGTGGGCAGATCATGTGTAAAATCAGGAATATTGTATGCAAACGTGTCAATATTGGAGACGGAAGCTGTGCTGTTGTAGCTCTGGTTGTTCACTTTCATTTCAGCATCTTTGCAGTCTGCCAGAAGTTCGGCCATTAATGCATCCAGATCATTGTCTTCTAGAGCGTTTATTGACTCTGCACAGAAGTACACAGAATCCATGAAAATCTAGACAATATTGTATGACTGTTTTGTGGTTTCCCAAAGACATTATAATGCAGAGGTTAATGTTTTACAAAGAGAGAAGGACGCTACAGTGGAGTGCTCCCCTTGGCTGCATGACTTGTAATAGGCACCAGACTCTAGCCTTTGGTTGCCCATAGTAGTATTTTTTTTGCCTTGTGGTTGCGACACTTTTGTGTTCCCTTGGGGTGCTCACTGACCTTGCTCAACTCAGATTCTGCTCAATGTCTGGATTTGACGAACAGTTCCTTGGGCTTTTAGTATGGAGGAATGTTATGTCAGTTGACCACTGGCTCAATTATGTTTAGATTCACCCCTTCTTGCTGCCTACTCCTGGCCGGCCTGTGACTATTCTGTGTTTTAAGCACTGATATTGTAGTGTCTTTTTCTAGCCTAACATCCATAATCTAATGCATAAGTGCCTAGGGGTGCCTGAGTACCAATCCATGCACTAAAGCTTACTGGAAAAGTTGCTCATGAATAGTGATGGGCTTGATGTTCGAGACGAACGTGAGTTCGACTCGAATATCGGCAGTTCGTGTGTTTGGCAAACACACGAACTGTCAGGGTGTTTGGCGGGCTATTCGTCCGCCAAACACCCATCAAGGCACTGTGCCTTGTGAGCCCTAATTGGCTAAAGCCTTGCAGCTGACCGCAGGTCAGGTGCAAGACTTTGCCCAATCAGGGCCCAGTACTCTGTAAGAGCCAAGATTGGGCAAAGTCATGATGACTGCCCAATCATGGCTCACCTGTTACAACTGTAAACAGTTGGGCGGAGCTAGCTGTCACTGGTAGCTCTGCCCAAATGTTTATAAGTTGCTGGCATCTGTCAAAATGCCCTTCTGCGGTGAACATCGCAAACGGACGGGATGGCGGTCATTTAAAAAAAAACAAAATTTCTATTTATTTTTTATTGTTTTATTTCATCGAGTCATCGTCGTGGACATCGCTGGACGTTGTAATTGATGCTGCATTTTTGATGCTGCATTGATGATCCATTTTTTTGTTTTGTTTTTTAAATAAAAGACTTGTCTTTTTGTTTTTGTTTTTCAAATAAAGGATTTTTTTTAAAGTCTGACCTCTTTTTTACAATTTTATTTAACACTTTAGTGAATGGGTAGGGCTACAAGTACCTGCATTACGAGTTCACACCAGTCCATTATGTTTTTTTGCGAGGAAAAATTTAGAGCTTGCTCTCTTTTTTTTCAGTGGTGGGCAGCACAACACAATGCAGTGCACTGGTGTGAACTGCTCCCATTTACACCCATTCATTTTCAGATGTCGTTGAGTTGGCATCCATTGAAAAATGGATGCCAACGCATCTGGTGTGAATGGGGCCTTAATGTATTGCTATGAGAATGATGGACCCCAGACACCTCTACGTTGATTGCAGACCACACAGCAGTATGTCCTGGTATATGCTAAACTGTGCTGCAGGGCTGTCTAGTACGGCAGAGACAGAGCAGCGGCCGGGAACAGAGGCTGAGGGAGGTGACAGAGCCTGTCACAGCTCCATGTGTCCGGCTCTGTCACAGCTCCATGTGTCCGGCTCTGTCACCGCTCCACGCCCCCTGCTCTCAGCGCACCACCCCCGCTCTTTCACCGATCCACGCCCCCCGTCATCACCGCTCCACGCCCCCTGCCGTCACCGCTCCACGCCCCCGCCGTCACCGCTCCACGCCCCTGCACTTGCTTGCCTGGCGCCTGGAACTACATGGCCCGGGCTTCGGGCACTACGAATTCAACACTGATGCGCAAGCATCCTCGTTATGCATCGGGGCAGTTTCACAAGTACAAGTACTTGTGAAAATACCTTGCATCGGTCCCGATACCGATGCTAGTATCGGTATCGGGACATCCCTAGTAGACACCATACTAAAACACACTAATGTACCATCACCATGTGTCTGTACAATGGTCCATAAAGGTCATATTGTATACTTTGCCCTATAAGAGCCAATCAGGGCTCTGGATTTATATGAAGACATGGAGATACATTACATTTTATTACTCAAGGAACATAATCCTATGTAAACCTTATGTGATTACTAGATCCATTTCATTGGGCTCACTACATAATTACAAGCATGAGTTACCGTAGTTGGTAGACAATACTTACCAAAATCTTTAAAACCAAATAAAAGGTTGCTGTCTGTACTGGCCATGGTGGTTGTGGGGGGTGGAGGGGTTTCAACAGCCAGGCTCTGCAATCAAACAAGATATTATTAGTATTAAAAAGTGCTACAATTCTAAATTCTTCCAAGCATTCAAAGTGATCATCTGAACAGACACTAGGGAATGTTTGCCTGATCCAACCTTTTATGTTAAGATTCAGGAACATGACTGCGAAGAAACATAGGCACACAGATCAACACACATCATATTTGCCAAAACAGGCCCTTCCCCAAATAAATGCAAAGACAATATAATGTTGGAAAGGGCAAGGTCACAGCTTTATTGGAATTACAGAAATACAACAAAGTCTAAACTAGAAATCCATTACAATGTAACATCTGTGTTGTGAGCATCCAATTAGCATACATAGGCTAATGCCCGTCCTAACCACCAGTTCTAGATAGGTATCCGACTAACCAAGCCCCACAGGGGGGGCCACTCTAAAGCAAGGTAAAAACCTGCCAATAAAGCAGTGACAGTGAAAAATGACAAGAAAGGTTGGGTGAGGTACTTCCCAGATGGTCACTCTGATTTCAGGTCAGTGGTTCCCACCGCTCACTTTTCTTTTGTTAGTTAAGGATTCTATTACCCCAGCTACAGTCTACATACTCATAGATATCCCACAACTGCTATTCGAACACTACTGCCAATAATACATATAATCATGCTAGTTAGTATGAATTCCCTTTTTATTCCATGTCTGTATTTTTGGAAACCAGCATGTTTAGCAAAAGAGACAGTCACAGGGGTTTGGTCAAACTATACTATAAGCCTGGGGTGCTTATGATGGTTACCATTCATACCACTTAAATAAGAAGTACAGCCAGTCCTTTTTTTGGGGCTTTAGTTCTCTTTTGGGTCATTTGCTAATGCACTCCTGTGACCCAAAGTCAGTTGATAGCAGGCAAATGCCTGTTGTTTGCCGTTGAGACAGAGCTGTGGCGCGGCTGGGAACTGTCCTGAAATTGTTGAGGGGATTCACCCCAATTGCCTAATTGAAAACTGGCTCAGCCTTTCAGCAGACAGTTCTGACTGCCCTCTCTCTGGTCTGTAGGTCGAGTCATCCTTGTACATGCCACCCCCCAGGCCAAGCCCGGGGCATGGACTGCCCTAAGCGTATGGCAATCACTGAGTATTTATGCACTCCCCCAGCATGTTCCCCTATTAGCTACCCCTCTCTGTAGCAGGGTCACACCCCACTCAGGTAGGTGCAATCAATAGCAGAACACCCGAAATTAACCAGATAATGTCCAACTACAAATCAGCTAGACTGATTACAGTGCTGGCAACACTAGATTTTAGTAGCCACTCCATTTAAGGTGGTAGGGGCTACACATATATATAAGGCTGCCTCGCATTAAGGGCCACCCGCTGTTGTGCTGCATCCAGGGCCGGATTTACTCCCCCTGCCGCCCCAAGGCCAGGTTCCACAATACGCCCCCCCACTATGCTTTATACTGCACTGTCTCTCATTTGTCCCTCCCTTTGTCCCTCATCTCCAGATTGCTATCTGTTCTAAGTAATAGAAGCTGCCTATAAAGTCATATGTATAAACCTGCTCCAAAGAAACAATCACAAAGGTAAGATCTTTAAAATATATATATATATTTGTAGGTATGTGTGAGCACAGAACAAACATATAGTCAGGGTTTCTCATATTTGACTGCAAAGATGGAAATACACTTGAATTTTTTTTTCTAAAAAAATGTTGCTGGAACTGCTCATTCCTCCTGATAGTCATAGTTCGTCCCACTTGTCATTTTGGCTTGCCAAATGGTCTGCATGTCAATGTGGATAAAAAAATAAAGGAATGTGAGATAAAATAAAGAATTGATATAGTGAATGCCATCATTGCATTCCTTGGGCACATACAGTTACCAGAATGCAATAGTTTTTGCAATAGTGCCCCTGATCATAGAAGCCATATCTACAGTAAATCACTACCCCTATGCTCACAGATATACCTTAGACGGAACCTGTCACTCTGCCCAGGCTCCACCGATAATGAAACAGTGGGTCAAATTTTCAAATTGAGTGGAATTAATCTTTGAGGGGCCACATAATGTTTACCAGGGTGGCCACCCGTGCAGCTCATTGTCCCTGTGCACCTGTTCTGCTCTCCGGGGGTGCTTGGACTGGAGCAGCAAAAGAGGCTGTCCTTGTTATCTCAGGCTCCCCTAAGGTATGTGACAGCACCCCAACATCCAACATCCCCTTCCAGCACTCCACAATATATGTGTGTTTTAGTGTACCATAGTGCACGTATGTAAACCATCTGTACATTGTGGCACGCTGCATTGCAAGAAATGCTGCAGGATTATTTAGTAGACATGTAAGCTGTGGAAAAATTTGGTTCGGTTATTTCGTCATTTCGGAATTCGGGATTCGCATCCGAAATTCAATTTGGTTTGGGTTTCGGATTTGGATGAAATCTGAATTTTCGTTAGTTTTGGATGAGTTTAAGAATATTCGTTGCGAATACCACAGAAAACCATATACAGATATTAATACTAAAGCTGAAGCTCCCAGACCCGAATGGCATTCGAAAATTCGGATACCGACCCATTCTGGTGCATCAAACAGAAAAACACATCTGATTGGCCAGAAAAGTCACATGTCCGATTCAATTTAGTTTTTGAACGAAATTCGGGCGTGATCCGAAATTCGGAAATGGAAATTCGGATTCGGCGCATTGGGATTCGGAAATTCGCATGTGTCCGAATGTCAGAAAATTCGTACAAATTTTGATTCGGAACGAAACGAATCGCACATGTCTACTATATAGACCTGCATTGTGGTACTTTGGCAGCCCACTCAATATGAATCTGTTAGCTTACCACAACACACTGTCATGCAATGAAAACGTCTGAATGGGCCCTGGATGGGACGTAAAAAAATAACGTCCTAAAATGTCACCAGGAAAGGGAAGCTGTGATCCCCTGAAATGTGCTAGATGCTGTTTTTTGACCCTTTATTGAGATTAATAAATCTGTACAGGACGAATTATCTGATTGTAGCACTCTCACTCTTTTATTCTACAAGGTATGTAACTGTGATGCTCTGAAGTCAATGGCCACAGAGGACAGCTGATTATGGCCTAGGTGGGTACATAATTAAAAGTCCCGCTCAATGCGCGCTACCTCAGTTCACCTCATGGAAGCCACCTGTGACCTTTGCAGGCCTTTCCTCCTCACATCTGCTTTATTAAGCATGTGTTGAAATCAGGGGGTTTTCAAACAAGCAAGTTCTTGCAACAAGAATAAAATTAGTTTTCAAATCTTTCACTTGTTCACAAAAGCAACAGCACGTGTTGAAATTTTTTTGAATTAGGCCTTGAAATATTTTGGACAGGCATGAGACATTTTTCTTTTTTTGGCGGCGCAGAGATACAGCTGTTCCTTACAGTCAGCTGTCATGATGTCACTTCGACTGTTCCTCTTACAATCTGGAGAGGAGGCAGACAATTTTTTTCCCTTTGAAATTCCTCCACTTTGTCAATATTTATGTAGTCTGGAAAGTTTTGCGGAGCGGCTAATGTGCAGGAAAAATAAATGAGGGATTTTCTTTTTCAATGGCTGTTTTCACGTTGTGTGGCTTTTTGCAATAATATGGCTCACCTGTGTTAGGAGGTCCATCTCGCCCAGCAGATTGCTAAACATTTCATCGATTTCTTCACAGGTCTGCTCCATCTGCAAAGGAACACATGAATATGTTCATACCATGTACATGAAAGGCAATGAATTGTGTTTTTTTAATCATATATTATCTTTATGTGCTATGCATAGGGATAAAAAGCAAAAAAGAACTTTAACATTTTTTGGTAAGGTTAATATAAAAATGTTGCATATGCTGTAAATATTTCATATTTTTCAGCCAGCAGACGGCAACTGTAAGCAGGGGTGTCCCTACACTATATACCGCCTGAGGCATCACCAGAGGGGAGGGGGATGTCCTGGCGGTGCCCATTAAAGGGGTGGAGGTTTGGGGTTGTGCAAAGTACCTCTGTCCAGCATCCCATAGATGCCCATAGGATGTACTTCCTCAATATAGTGACACAATTTCACCTAACCCTGTGAATATGTACTTCCTAGTGTCACCACTCTAACTAAGCCTGCTGTCCGAACTACAACTCAATGCCTGAATTTCCCATAATGTATCATCATTGCTTGCTGGAAGCAATGCATGATAGAATGTGTAGTCTTGAGAAATCAAGATTGCTTCACATCAAGAAAGAGATGTAAAGCACACTGGGAATCCAGGAAGTTGATGAAAGTAATAGGCAGCTCTCACTACATTAAAGGGTTTTTCTTAAGTAAGCTGTGATTGCATTATCAAAAACATCTCTAGTATGTATTCCTATTACAATGCTGATGTTATAACAGGAGAGGGTATGATGGGACTTTACAACTCCTTTGAGAAGTAAAAACTACAATAAAAACAGATTACATATGGGTAACAGGTACACTTTCAAAAAGTCTCCTGTACAATCTTAGACTTTCAGAAAACGTAGTTTGCTACAAGAACATCACCGTGTTCTAATGAAGTTGTCATACTTCCCACATCTTAATCTGATTTACTATAAAGGCACGCAAGACCAAAATATATATGAAGGAGAAGAGAACACATATGTTTCTGTTAATCTGCATATGGTGCTGCATGCTTTCCTCATAATTTTCAATTATTTATTTTTTTTCATTGTGAAACCTTTTCTGCTTATTATATTTACCCAGAGAACTCGATATCTCAGATCACAATCACTGTTCGGTTAAAAAGGTTTAGGAAAATGCCTGGACACCTGCATTTGTTAATCTTAAAATTGATCTTCGCTTAAGTATGCAACAATGGTTATTTATATGTGGGCTCAGAAAGCAATCATTCCTAGCGCTGCTTTGTTTGAAGAATTTCTTTCTGTAACTGTTTCTGTGATCAAAGACAAACACAATTGTGGACGGGAGTTTGTTGGCCTAACAAGTATCTATTACAACATCTGCATACTATTACATGTTAATATTATTATTATTATTTAATAAATGTCATCTCATCTCATGCGTGCATTTCTAAACCGACCTGAACATTGGTGAACATGGTTTTTTTTGCTGTTTATTAAAGCGGAACCTAAATTGTGAAAACAGGTCCACTTTACTCCACCAAACAGGCCTTAGGGAAGGATGGTGAGGTCAAAAAAGAGGTCAATAAAGAGAGTGTAAACATATATCTATAAGATGGGAGAATCAAGTCCCACAATGCTTCCATTTTGGGTCACATCACTGGAAGCCAGCATGTTAGGTGACCCAAATAAATGCTGCTATGTGTTTGCCAATGTCAACAGTCTTCATCCACTATGATGGCAGCAACCTAGCACGCAGCTAATAAGCCTTCAGATCATGTTACCTGGAACCAGAGTATCATGGGAAATGCTTATTACAGGTCATAGATAGCTTTATTTTCACTTAATTGCTCTCAGTCTCTCGTTCTAATGTCTACTGAGTATGTTAGTTTCATTTTTAGAGTTTAGGACCACTTTACAATGACCCCATGCAGAGCAAAGTGATGGTTATTACTTAAAGAGAATCTGTCACTTTGCCCATTTAGGGCAAGGTGAGAGTCTTTTACTAGCTCACCCACTGATCTTCTGCCTCACTCCTACGCTGCACCATTCTTCTGTAGCAGCCATTGCAAATACCTGGCGTTTGCGAGTATTAGGGAACATGTAACCTTCTCCCAGGATGCAGTTATAGGGCCTGAGTGGCCAGTTGCCAGATACAAACACTGTCACCTGACAAGGAGGATGATTTGTCAACCCTGTGTAAGCTCCGACACCATCTGACACACAGTTTACACAAGGTTAAAATTGCAGAGCAATGGAAGGGGGGGGGGCAGTTGGAGTATAAGTAGGAGTATAAGTTGGTTGGAGGTGGACTTTAAAGATACTCTGTCCTTTGATCTGGAAGGGCAAAGTGATAGATTTTCCTTAATTTCTGCATCCCCCAGCTTTACAGGCTCACCTTCACTCCTTTTTTAAACCCAAATTGCCTCTGTGCAATCACTTGGGGGTAAGGGTCGCTACTGCTCACCTTTTTATGTTGCTGCAGTAGGAGTGCAAAAATGAGCTAAGGAAGAGGTCCTAACCATGCATAATGAGTCTGATTGTGCTGAGAAATATGTTGGTAACAGGTAGTAATAGTAATAATGATGCTTGATGTCCTGCATAGGTATGTTTCTATGTATTTTTCTTTCTTTCAAGGTCTGATGGCCAAGACTATAGGCATTTTGAGTGAGTCCAGGAAGGCTGTGTGGAAATTGTGGCAAATGTAGGAAGCAGAAAATACCACTGAATCATAGATATCATGTAGTTGTCAGTAGAAGGACAATGCTGTTTGCCATTCAGTCTATTAATAGCCTAAACAGTAATAAGTGCTAGTTTCCTGATATTTATGCATTCATAACTTCCCCATTGATGTAAAAATGTGGTTTGGAAAGAATAAAGATTGGATACCAATCTGCCATAGCCCTTTCCAACATGTTTTCTTGGTGTCCTGATGAAGGAAGCCAAGGACTTCAAAAATACGTTGGCAAGAACAATGCTGGGTTGCTAAGTAATGTCACAACCAGCTGCACAATAATCCTTCCTTTTTGTGTGTGATGGAGGTGTGCTGCCAGCTAGAGACACCTCTTCACGAATATTGGAATTGCCTTTTCTTCTTTAAACACCAACTTCATATTACAGAGAATCTTTTTGATCACTTCACTTTAAATTGTCCCCTTTCAGACAGGCGGTCTGATCAAGTCCTGATCGTGACCTGATCGTGCCGGATTGGGGGTAATCTGATGCAAACGGACACAAGTCAGTTTACATCCGACTCCCCATAGACTAACATGGGGTCTGGTCATCTTGCAATGGAGGAAAAAAACTGAACGGGCAAGGATGTCACAGCGGATTCCCTTCTGATCCGTCAGTGTGAAAGTGGCCTTTGGGTATCAGTGGATTCTCTATAAACATTTGGAGATCCTCTCTATATAATTAAATGCATATATTTATATTTTTGAGGAATTTGGGGATTTCAGATCTTAATATCCTCCATAAGGTCATGTTTTATCTCTTACATGTATGTAGGCATTCAATATTTATTACTTAGGCAATATTGGATCTATTTATTAATGTTTTTACCCAAGATTCAGTCAATGCTCACCTAAGATTCACACATTTTCACATACGATTCAAAAAGGGTGGTCAGTTAGGCTTCCCATCACTTTCAGTGGACAACATGATGGTACGTTAGTGGAAAGGACCTAAAATAATGTTGGCAGTTACAGGCGACTGCAATAGCAGCCATGGGCATAAACTTAGGTACATTTTATTTAAATGTAAGCAGCTATAATGATACTACAGATAATGCACTCGACATTTATTTGAACCAATGTGTTGAAAATGATGTAGAAAATAATGATGCCAATTCCTAATGTCAGTAAATGAATAGTGATGACCTATGATACTCGATGAAATATGTCACTAGTGTCTGCTGTCAGTAAAATAATAAATACAAATATTTCATCATGTATAATCCTAGTGACTGGGACCATTACAGAGCTTCTATCTTTGCTCCAACCTTTCTGATATGCATACTTCTTCTGGGTCAGTAACTCAAAAAGTATTGAAGCTAGTGGCTCAACATAACAGCCAGGCAACCCACACTTTGAGAAAGAGTCCAGCACTGGCAGCCTCCACATTTCTTTGGAAAGGACTACTTTTAATTGCCAATGGGGCTGTTAACTTCCCCTTGTTGCCTATTACTCTGGCAGCTATTCCCAGACCTTCAGCTACTGCTACCACTTCCAAGCCCCTAAAAAACAAAAAATGCATGTTGGAGTCTTTTTCTTTCTTGGTCTAAGGTCACCTATAAAGCCTTGCAATTTTAAGTGTAACTTTTTTTTTTAAACTTTTGGGTAGAATGGGTGAAAGGTTAGAACTTGAGAAATTTTTTTCTGTCTTTGTTCACATTGAGATTTCTCCTTACTTCCTGTTCTGTTTGACACCTATCAGCTTTATAGGAAGTGAGGGGAACTCTACCCATCAATGACACAGACAGCAAAAATTTCCATTTTGGAGACAGGGGTCCTTACCCAACCCCAAAAAGTATTAAAGCTAGTGGCTCAACATAACAGCCAGACAACCCACACTTTGAGAAAGAGTCCAGCAATGGCAGCCTCCACATTTCTTTGGAAAGGACTACTTTTAATTGCTAATGGGGCTGTTAACTTCCCTTGCTGCCTATTACTCTGGTAGCTATTCCCAGACTTTGAGCTACTACTACCACTTTCAAGCCCCTAAACAACAAAAAAGTGCTTGTTGGAGTCTTTTCGCTTATTGGCCTATGGTCACCTATCAAGCATTGCAATTTTAGGTGTAACTTTTTTTCTTTTACTTTTGGGTAGAATGGGGAAAGGTTAGAACTTGAGACATTTTTTTCACTGTCTTTGTTCATATTGAGATTTCTTATTACTTCTTTCTTACTTAATGTTCTGTATAACACCTATCAACTTTAGAGGAAGTGAGGTACGCATCAAGGACACAGACAGCAAAAATGTCCATTTTGGAGACAGGGGTCCTTACCCTACCCCACTCTATTTAAAACTGAAAAAAGGACTTTGTGATGGCCTATGATTTTTGTTCCAATTTAAGTTAAACACAGTTTATTATAATTGGGACATATTTTATAGAGACAGACATCTGTTACTTGCCTGAGGCTAGCGGCCATGCTGCTGAACATGAAATACGACCATGAAAATATGACACATCGAACTTGTAAAATATGATAACCACGTCAAGACTACTTCCAAATATTACATTTGTAGCTCAAAATGAGGACCTTTCTGGGATTCTTTTTATATTCCCCATAACAGGATTACATCAATGTTTAAGTTTAAGTGACTGCCTTTTGTGTAATCTAAATTGAGTATAGCAATAATATACTTAACATGTAGGATTATCTTGGCAGGCTAATAAAAGTGTTCATATGTCATACATGGTTATACAGTATAGACAGTTGATGCAGTCTGTTTATTTTAAGATAGTATTTGACTTTAATTCTGATGCATATTTTAAACTTTGCCTCTACATACGACGCATCTGTAAAAGACATCACATTTCCTTAACATACAAGGTATTTGATGATTACCATGTAAGACCTCCTGTCCCACTCCCAGGACAATTTTTACATGCACATTATTAGTCTCCAGCTGTAGCGAAGCCTGATAACGGCACATTCATTTATAACCCAATTCATAACCCAACTCTTTTTTTTTTCCTTTCAAGCAATGCAATGGCGTGCGACACACAAAATGTAGTTCCAAGAACAGATAGTGAGTAATAAGTGAATGCAGTGCTTGAAGCACGTTAAGCTTAACAAAAAGGCCCTATCAACAAATTCTTTTTAAAAAAAGAGATGAAAACCCCCAAATACTACCCTGAAACACAAATTTACTTTGGACGAGACAGCAGCTAAAACCTCAAATCATCCACAAAAAAGCCCCCTATAATAACAAAAAAGGAAGCAAAGCAGTTGGTTTCCTTAGTCGGTCATTACCCACCACGTGACTTCCTTATTGGCTGGGAAGCCTACTCCTTGCTGTTTGGCTGGCTCGATGTTGATCGGCTGGGAAGCCGGCTTTCTGGCCAATCAGCATGGAGCCGGCCAAACAGCATGAAGTCGGCTTCTCGACCAATCAGGAAGCCGGGTGGCGAGTCTTTACCCACCTCCCGGCTTCCTGATTGGCCTGGAAGCCGGCTCCATGTTCCATCATGGCACTGCCGGTCAGAGGAAATCTCCCTCTGACCAGAAGTTCCAGTATAGGGTAAGGTACTTGGTGTAGTTTAAAGTGACACTAAACTCAGGAGATAAATCTTACAAATCCATTCAAATCCATGTCACAGGGACAGGAAGTAAACAGAATCTCCCCAATGGTAATGCAGACAGCACTAGAAAACTGACAGGTTCTAACCCTTGCCTACTCTAATAACAAAAACATTCTGTTGTTGCGTATGTCACCATTGGAGAGCTCTCATGTCTCAGTGAACACTATCACTGGGACACGAAGTGAGGTGAAATCTTCCCCTCCAGGCACACAGTCAGCAATAAAAACCTGGCAGAGATTTTAACCTTCTCCACTCCAGAGCAAGTTGGAGTTTGGTTGCAACAAGTTGGAGTCCAGCTTTAAAGCTACAATCAGCACTCATCGCTACTCAACATTACTAGAGTTAAAGGAGAACTATGAGATGAGTGATTTCCACTCACCTCATAGTTCTAGCCGGCCTGTGACAATGAGACTGTCAAGGTCTGCTCAGTAGATCGGGAGGTGAGCGAACACATACCAGGTTCGCTCACCTCTCGATCCTGTCACGGCTCTCTGCCGTGACAGGGGGAGGGGCTGGATTCCCCTCTCCCCGCTCCGATCTGCCAGCGCTGCCTGGCGGAACGGATGGGGGAGGGGGCGGGTACAGCTGGCTCTGCCTCTAGATAGGCAGAGCCAGCTGTCACTCACGCAGCTGGGCAGATCCCGTCATCTACGTCGGGATCCGCACCGGCTGCGGCGTCTCAGTATACCGCGAGCTGTAACTCGCGTTATACTGAGCTTAGGGTAACGGGAGGACGCTAGTTTGTGTCCTCCCGTTACCCTAAGGAGAACTATGGGGAAAAACACTGACCCCATAGTTCTCCTTTAAAGCACAACTATACTCATCTTCCTCGCTCCCTTTGCCAATCACAGGGGGAAATTTGTTTTGATGCACGTCCACGGGCAAAAAAAAAAAAAATGTGTTTGTAAATTGTCATTACTAAACATTTCTAAAAGGTGTGTTTGTTGTTATTTTGAAGATATGGGTGAAGGTCCACTTTAAGGTTTGCATGCAGTAAACTATATCTCAGAATCTGCTGACTGTTTTGGCATGCAGTCTTCAATGAAGGGAACTTTAGCTTATGTATTTACCATATGCTTCTTTGAACTACCCAGGTTTGTGATCCGTTTACTTTAAGCTGATAACATTTATCATATATGTTGCAAACTTTAAAAAGAATACCGAGTCCCAATGTTTACTTCCTCTGTGAAACTGTGAACAGTTGCTGAGCTTAGCCCTTAGCCCTGATTAACAATGCCATGGCTCCAGTACTGCTGCTGCAAGGACTTACTCCTGCAATGCAAAACATACCACCCCCAGCTGCCAGCGAACAATGCAAAACAAAATTCTTATTCATTCATCAAAATCTACAATCTGCTGACAATACGTATATTTGCCATGGATACATTAAACAACACTGAAGTTATTTATTATAGTGAATTAGTCTTTTGCTGGGGTCATTTCATTTTGGTGCAAATATAACATGACATCGTCTGCAGGTGCGAAAGGTCAATTTAAAGGGAGACTATGTAATGGGGCTGACTCATTTTTTTACGTTTATACTTGTTAAAAACAAATTTTTTATATCTGTTTCAGTTATTATTCAAATCATCTCACAGAAATAATTATTTAATGAATAAATATTTAAAACTGGGTACACTCGTAACAAAGTATTCCCAGGGCGCTATAGGAGCTACTATGCATTATTATGGTGCCAACAAACATTAATTTCAAGCTGTGTGGTATAATTAATATTTGAAGTTTTATAATATTTGCAGAAAATTATATTTAGCTTCTCAGTTCCCCGGTTGCCTGAATCCTCAAGTCAATTGATTGCCTGCTCACGTTTATCTTCTGCATCATATTCATTGAGGTTGCCCATCCCATGGCATTGCCAGTAGGAAGTTGCAAAAGGGGGTAGATCATTGCTCAAGTTTCTTTATCATGAGAGATTTGCATATTAGGGTACCCTGGGTCTAGGGACTCCTGGGACTCTAGGAATTTGTGTAAAGATACGCTATATGGCCATTAGTATGTGGGCACTCCTCTAAATTATTGAGTTCAGGTGTTTCAGGAGAAGTGTACTGTTATATCTACACCATTCAAAGGCAGTTTAGAATTGTTTCCTTCTAACCTTGTGACAACAGTTTAGATCAGTGTTTCTCAACCTCTCTTTAATCACGGCATCCTTTAACAGTATGCAAGATATCAAGGAACTCCACTCTAAATTATCATAGATTTCTAGGTGGGCCCCATGCAAACACAAAAAAAAGTGTGTTTCCCCCTTCACATCGAAGTGCCCCCTTCAAATCAAGGTTTCCCCCTTCTTTAAAATCACCCTTTACATCAATAGCCTCTCTTCACATCAGGACACACCTCTCACATCAGAAGCCCCACATTAATATCAGAGTCCCCCCCTTCCACATCAGAAGTCCCCTTTTACATCTGGCTCCCCCCTTCATATCAGTCTTCATTCCCCCTTCATATCACAGTCCCACGGCACGCTGGCTGAGAAAGAGCTGCTTAGATAAAGCCCTTTTCTTTTTCAGCATGACTGTAACCCTGTGCACAAAGCCACCTTCATAAAGATATGGTTTGATGTTTGGTGTGCAGTAGCTCGAGTGACCTGCTCAAAGCCCTGACTTTAACCCTACTGAACAACATTGGGATGAATTGGAACAGAGATTGCCCGCCAAGTGCTCTCATCCAACATCAGTACCTAACCTCACTACACCTAATACTCTTTTGGCATAATGGGCATTCCCAGGTACAGGCACATTCTGAATTTTAATGGAAAGCCTTCCCAGAAAAGCGGAGGATGTTTTAGCTGCAAGGGTTGGGACAACTTCATATTAATGCCCATGCTTTTGGAATGGGATGTCCAACAAGCTCATACTGACAGTGCTTAGGACTAGCAACTGCCCACTTAAGCACCAAAAGCTGAACTGTAGACGGTAGCGGGGTGTGCCACACGTTTGCTCATATCTGGAAATTCTGGGTCTTTTAAGGAGCTCTGACAATGGAGCTCAAAAAGTCTAGAATGCAAAAGGTGGCATCTAATGGTGGCTGCTAATGCACAGTAGTGCTAATGCTTACTTGTGATTCAGAATAAAGTCCATCTAAAGGAAACCTATGCTCACAGAAATATGTTGGCTGCCATTGTTAGCCTCCTTCTGAAAGTTAAAATGACTTGCTGTCATACTGATTCATTGGCTGATTACTTTTCGAGTCACTAACTTAAAAAAAAGATCAGAATTAGGAGTTCTGACTTCACTGACTACATTCTTGTTCTGGATCAGAAACTCAAAAAGAACCGAAATCAGAGACAGCCAGGCAATTAACATTTTTAGAAGGATGTCAGAAGGCAGACATTTAAATTCAGTTTTTCTTTAATTTAACTTCAACAAGGTAATCAGAAACTAGCCATTTTTTTTTAAATTTCAGTAATGCCATTTCTTGAGCTTACAATATAGGCAAAAACATATTGAGGGAGAATACAGAAAACTGACAATATGTAAATTTTGTCCTGAGGGAAGTTTCTGTGTAATAAAGATACCAATAATAATACTATATAAACGGTGACGTGTGCAGCCAGTACGATCCATGCAGGTTCCATAGCGTAATAAATCACTTTATAAAAATATATATCTCACAGCTCTTATCACATTGGTGTTCTCTATGTTGTTGTTAAATTTTGTGTTAACCCCTGCACAAAAGTTTCAGATAAAAAGTGCGTCGTAGAGATAGAGATAAAATACAGAACATGATATTGAGACACGGACAAATACTGTGAAAGTGTGACTGACAGAATATACATTCCATTGAAATTCTAAGAGGGAATATATAGTTTCAGTAAGTCACTTCTGGTGCCAATCACAAACAGCCTGAACTGTAAATATAGCCATAGCAGCCCATGTGCTGCTCTGGGGCCTGGGGGTGGAAGGGGGCCCCATTGGGTTGTTGAGACAAATGAAAAATAGAACATATGAAGGTAACACAGTACTATATAATTAAGGGTTGGAGTGGTTGAAGACAAATCTAATCCTCTGTAAAGTCTACAGTACAGAAAGGCTGATGCACAAGAGGAGTCAGTGGGATCTTTGTATTGTTAGTCACAGCTCAGAAAAAGGTTGTCAGGGGGGCTCCCCCATCGCATCTTTTCTATAGGGCCCTGTGATCTGTAGTTACACCCCTGCAAATAGCCATAGATTATAGCCAAGAAAAAGCCCAGTACTTCTGGGTATTGGGGAGGGGGGACATGTAACTCACTCCCCTTCCTCCCATGATGCAGTGCTAGATGCCTGAGTGGTCCTCAGCCCTGTGTAATTGAAGCTCACACAGGTCAGGTAGTGGGCAGGTAATGTAAACTGTTGCTTTACCTCCATTAGCAAAGCCCAAGTTCATTTAAAGTGTATCTAAACAAAAAAACTAAAATGTAATACATTTCAGCTTTTTACTTTTCAGTTGTGGTGGCTGCATTTGTTTTGTTTTTTCAGGCTTTTTCTTTTTTCTTTTTCCCTGGTGATTCTGCCGGTAACACACTGCCAATCAAATCCCTATTGTGTCTGAACAACAGGACCACAGAAACCTCTCCCTCTCCTTTACTCCATAAAATAGAGGTTCTGCAGTCCGAAAAGAGATAACTAGGAATAACTGAAAAAAAGGCAGCACTGGCAGAGAACACAGGGAGTTACCAGCTGACTTCTGGCAAGAGCAACAGGTATTTTCCGGCACTTAACCACTTGAAGACCAGGTGTTTATATCCCCTTCCTGTCCAGGCCATTTTTCAGTATTCAGCGCTGCAGTACTTTGAGTGACATTTATTCCGTCATGCAACGCTCTACTGAAATTAATTTTATACAATTTTTTAGGGGCAGATAGAGCTTTCTTTTGGTGGTATTTAATCACCACTGCGGTTTTATTTTTTTACTATAATTAGGAAAAATTACTGAACATTTTTTACATAATGTTAGGAAACATTTATTATTACCCATTTTTTTGGTAAAATATAAAAGACAGGGTCACGTAGGGTAAATAGACACCAAACATTGTCAAGCTTTAAAATTGCGCGCACCCGGGAAATCACAGAAAACTATCATACCCAAAATTGGCCATAGGCGACGCTTTAAAAGCTTTTGCTGCTCATCAGTTTAGTGTTATCAGTGATTGATGGGCTTAGAATTATTGCTCTCACTGCGACGTTCGCGGCGATATGTAACATGTGCGGCGTAATGGGCGCAATCGACGTTTTTGCACGTATGCACCCCCGACGCACGTTTGCATACATGTATGTATGGGCGGGGACTTTAAAAATGTTTTCGTTTTTTTATTCTTTTTTATGTGTAACTTACAAAAAAAATTTGGGGGGGGCAACTTAAATTTTGTTTTCCTATTTTTTTTCCACTAAACTTTATTGCTATCACATAGGGGGCTAATAAAACCCCCCTATGTAATATCAAAATATGTAAAAGGTCCTCTTTATGGAGACATCAGGGGTCTCCAAGACCCCTAATGTCACCTAGGACCCCCCAAAAGAAGCTGATGAAGTACAGATCTGCTCCATCAGCTTCTTTCCAGCTTCTGAAGCTGGAGAGTGACACAAGAATGCGGAAGTGATGTAATATACAACACTTCCGCATTCTTGCAGCGGAGAGGGGACCGGAGGGAGCTTGTGTACCGATCTCCCTCTGATCCCCCACCATGCTAATCCCGGGCTGATCCCGGGACAACGGCGGGGGGGGACCGCGGAGGGGGGGTGGATCACCGATCGTTATACCATACAAGTATATACCCCATACTTGTATGTTAACTGCTTTAACTGTTTTAACATATCAGGCGCTTCCCGCTCGCGCGCGCCACTGGGGGCGTGTCTGAGTGGACGTCTAAAGACGCCCGCTCAGATCTACAAAAATGGCTGGCCGGGAGGTAGTTAATTAAATATAACAAAAGTATTATAATGTTATATTTAACAAACCAAAGGGAAGTAAATCGGAGAAGTTTATTGATATGGTTCATATACGTGAACTTTACAGCAACTTTTATTTGTGCTGCATGAAAAACGACCTCCTTTGAGTTGTTTAGCAGAGATAAGCTGGCCACGCCAAACATCATCCAAATGCCACCGCATTTGTAAAACAAAATTTACAAAGTTTTGCTATCTCATTTCGGCCACGACTTCCAAAATGGCAACATTGATTTAAATTGTTTATAGCCTTGGAATAGGGTTATAGTTTAAACATATAGTTTTAATTTAAGTGATGTGGCAGTGCCATAGACTGCAATAGCAGCAAATGTGAACCTGTGTATTTTAGTAAAAGACCACAAAATGCACCTTATTACTTTGTTTATTAAGAAAAGCTTCTTCTGTGCCCCTCATTACATGTCAGTCTTTGAAGAAAAAAAAAGAAAAGAAATTCCCTGCAAAAGCAGAGACATACTTACCTGTCCAGCGGCCAATGTCTCTGTTAGGAGCATGCCTAGTGATCCTATGCCAGCCGCAACCTCCCAGCTCCTTCTGGTGGTTGCTTGTTTCCACTGCACCAGTCTTCCAGTCTTCTCGTCAAGTGGGGTCTAATTAATCCTGTCTCTGTGGGTCTTCCTGACTGCAGCATTGGTCTATTTTGCTGTGACCTAATGAATCTGGTGGTGCCCTATTCAAGCATGATCAGTCTGTTCCTCAGTGCTTGTGATAGTGTTTCCTGCTGATCAAGTCTGTGCCGGAATGCTTGCTTGTCTGATACCTCTCTTGACCCTCAGCTATGTTTTCTGGATACCCTTTGGTCTGCTACCTGCCCTGACCTCTTGCTACATTTACTGGATTCTTGCTTGTCTGCTACCTGCCCTGACCTCTTGCTACATTTACTGGATTTTTGCTTGTCTGCTACCTGCCCTGACCTTTTGCTACGTTTACTGGATTCTTGAATGTCTGCTACCAGCCCTGACCTTTTGCTAGGTTTACTGGATACTGCTTTGTCTGCTCCCATCCTGACCTCTTGTTATGTTTCCTGGAATCCTATTCTACTTCTGATCTTACCTTCCACTGCCCTATTATGTGTTTACTTTACCGGTCAGTAGAGTCATCCACGGGCAGAGTATATAGTACAAATCCTGGGAGCATCAAAGTACCAGTAGGTGCACTAACCTTAAGGGAAATGTGGCTGCAAAAGGTGTAGGCATCATCACTATATACTTGGACCCGGGGGTTTGCATACATTACCTTCCAGTCTCCTACCTTTCCTTGATTCCAGCACTGCAACCTCAGTCAGTGTCTTAAGCACATAGTAATGTTGGTTCTATGAAAATAGCCAAGACTCACAGTGGGAACACAGGCATTTAACATATCCAGAAGGGTTGAATGTCAAAGAGACAGATTGAGGTTACTGCACCAGAATGAAGGTGAGGTAGGAGACAGGTGCCGCTGGAAGGTCAGCATAATGGCTTTTCTCTCTTTAGGTATGCTTTTTTTTAAAAGACTGAGCTCTTTAATTTTTACTTTCTTCCTGGGGCCTAATTTCCCTGCACTTTATGACTAGACTCTACCAGCTGTCAGACCCTGTGTCCATTAAGGGTGGCTTTTCTGGCCACTGGGGTAATGCCATTTGACAGGTACAGTGAATGGCAGGTGTAGTCATTGCGCAACTCCTTTGTATAGCATTCCACATACATTTCAGTAGTAATGCAAACACCAGGATCAATCTCCCAAAATGCATCTGGAAAGCAGAACACTGTCTGAGATGGGTGTGATCGGAAACTGCTGATATCCATTTTATTTTAAGAGTTCTCTTCACAGTTTAATATTTGGCTGCATAATCTGTTTTATTTCTGCTTTAAAAATTGTCTGTAAGTCCTTTGGCTTAGTTATTGTTTCAGCTTCCTCCTTGTGTACCGATCCATACAAATCCAACAAGTATATTCTGCACATATTACAGGAAGTACAGATTTTGTTTAAGTTGAACTATGCTCTGAATGTGTTTCCCATGAAAAACACTCTTAGGTAATGAGCATAAATGTAAAGAGACGTGAGTAATACTTTCCTTTCCCTGTGGATTCTTATGTATTTTCTATCCTCTGGTAAAAGTCAAGTAGCACTTACCCCCTAAGAACCCCCTGGAATTTTCAGGCCCTCCTAGCCTTAGTGTTGGTCAATTTCTGCTGCCCCAAAACACTCACCAACCCACCTGCAGAAACCAAATGACTAAAATCAACTCGGCCAACCTCTTCCTGTGGGTTTTATTTTCTGAATGCCCAGGGTAGAGAGGGTTAGGGATTGCAGGATACCCAAAATGTAGTGACAAAGTTTTCAATCTACTCAAAAAAATAACTTCCGTAGCCCCTCTCACAGCCTAGTGGTGTGTCTTAATGCCAAAACCTATAGTCTTAAATCGTGGGCCTTTAAAAAGACCAACAATGGTCTGAGCATGCTTTCCTTTAAGGTGCTCCGCTTTAATTGCCAACCTTCTGTCTTCCAGGCCCTAGCCTAGACCTATTCACAGTCCTTGGGACTTGGCTCTGGAATGGCTTCCTCCACAGGCAACAAGTCTTTAAGGCAAAAGGCCTCTTCTTCAGCTACCTTCACAGGCAACAGGCATTGAAGGCTAAGGACCCTCCAACACTACTTCCACTCCAAGCAAAGTCTGGAAGGCTAAGGACCCCTCTATGAGGGCCCCCTGAATATATATATTTTTTACCCAGCCCATGTCAGTGGCAACAAACCTCCTAGGCAGGCAGGCAGGCAGGCAGGCAGAAGTAAACAATGTGCTAGGCTTATCAGAACTCAGGCTGGCTACAGCCTAGCTGCCCACTACATTTGAAATAGGGACACTCCAGCTTATGGCAGTCACATGACCTGAACTCTGATCCTGAACAGATACCTGAACAGAGATCAGGTGAGCGATCCTTAGGCATTTAGTCATGTGAAAGACAGCACAATCAAGAGATTAAAAGATTCTGGAACAAAAGTATGTCATGAGCCTTTTGTACATCCTAAACTAATTACTTAGAGTTATTTTTGTTACGGAAACTCACAAATTGGGTGACTTTTGTAATACTTATATGTAAAATTGTTTTTCAAAAATTAGTTACAATATTTACATATAAACAGTTTTGTAATATCTGTAAATAACATCCATTCTCTAACGTCAACAATTTCACTTCTTTCTTTAGTTTTGCTCCTGTGAATGTAGCAACATTACATAAGTTTACAGTGTACAGATTACATTATATGTTTTCAGCATTTGTGGTATTAAAGGAGCAGCAATTTTAAAGTGTCCTCTCGTTTCTGGCCAAATAGACTGCATGCCTCGAAAAGGGTCTGGGTAAAATTTTAAGGGGAAACCTACAACATTATCTCACTTTTTTTTAGGTACAAAGCAAGGTAAAGTTGTCAGAAAAGAACAAGCGTGATCACGAAACTCTGTACCCCCCAGCCCCAGCTTGCTATTCGGAATAACAGAGACCGCTGATATTGCTTTAAGATTGGGTATATTGGACCCCATTCTGATGCAATGGCACTTCCTTTTTGAGGCATCAGAGGTAGGAAATGGGCCATTGTCCCTCAGCATTGTACCCCCCAGCCCCAGCTTGCTATTCGGAATAACAGAGACCGCTGATATTGCTTTAAGATTGAGTATATTGGACCCCATATAGGAAATGGGCCCTTGTCCCTCAGCATTGTACCCCCCAGCCCCAGCTTGCTATTCGGAATAACAGAGACCGCTGATATTGCTTTAAGATTGGGTATATTGGACCCCATTCTGATGCAATGGCACTTCCTTTTTGAGGCATCAGAGGTAGGAAATGGGCCCTTGTCCCTCAGCATTGGGACAAGGGTGCCTTTGCCTCCCTCCACTTGCAAGGCTCCCGCAATTTTGAAAAGCATCTGGTCTGGTCTAGTTCAGGCCCTGTCTGGTACAAGAAAGGGGAGCCACATGCTCTCTGCCCTCTCTATTGGCCAAACGAGTTGCTTGCCTGGATAAGGGTCTGGGTGGAATTTTAACCTACAACATTATTTTTCTTTCAAGTACTACTTTGTGCTGTTCCCTGTGCAGCGTTAAGGCATCCACCAAGCATGTTATTTAAGGGATTTGTGTATTTTCAGTGTAAGCCCCATGAAAAGACCCTCTCCCCACTGAACAATATTTAAAAAAAAATAGTTTTTGCTTTGGTACATGTTCCCTTTGGTAGTGTCCAGCTCCCAATGCCCTTTGTTAAAGGAGAACTATGGGGTTAGGGCTTTTCCCCATAGTTCTCCTTAGGGTAACGGGAGGACACAAACTAGCATCCTCCCGTCACCCTAAGCTCAGTATACCGCGAGCTACAGCTCACGGTATACTGAGACGCCGCAGTATACCGCGAGGTGCAGCTCGCGGTATACAGAGATGCCGCAGCTGAAGCGGATCCCGACAATTATGTCTGGATCCGCCCAGCTGCGTGAGTGACAGCTGGCTCTGCCTACCTAGAGGCAGAGCCAGCTGTTCCCGCCCCCTGCCCTGTCCATTCCACCAGTCAGCGATGATCAGAGCGGGGAGGGGGGAATCCAGTCCCTCCCCTGTCACGGCAGAGAGCCGTGACAGGATCGATAAGTGAGCGAACGCCGGTATGTGTTTGCTCACTTCACGATCTACTGAGCCGACCTGTGACAGTCTCATGTCACAGGTCGGCTAGAACTATGAGGTGAGTGAAAATCCTTTAACAATAACTTGCTTATTAGCCTTTAAAATAGCCAAATGTTTGGCGGTTTCAAGCAGTTTTCTAGCTAAACATTCAGATTTTAACATGTGTGCAAAACTTTAATAAACTGCTCAAAGTAGTTAAAAATCCTTTTCTGCTGAACTCCACTATCATCTTTCAGTCATTTCCTGTCTACATACACATGCTACTGGCTGCACATTGTTCTGACCATCTTCCTGATAGTGATCACACAGAATTGTACCTGCACAATATCCTTTTTTTTGTTTTTTTATGGCCGCTTGTAGTCTCCTCCAGGGGAACATGTGACAGGATGACAACGCACAGGTACCATTGGTTGTCACCTCATAACAGGTAGTGCCTGAACAAGGACCTTCATGGCAGGATCACCAGGTATTATTTTAATATAAGCTAAAAAGTATTCCATGGAATTCCATGTGAACAACATTTATCCAGCTATATGCTGGGCAGAATGTTTATACATTAGCCCCTTAGAGCACTAAAGCACTGTGTATCATAAAATATTGCCATAAAAAAAAAAAGCAAATAGCATCCTAATGCTGTACTCCTGTGGCCTATTTGTAGCCAATTCCTGTCTACATGTACTCCATCAATGGCTGCATGACCTTTCTTAAGGCTGGTTTCCTGATGGTGCCAGAGGTGGACTTTTGGCTTTCCTAAAAGAGTAGGCACTGTTCCATTAGTGAACGAGTAGAGGAAGGCTTATTTGAAAGTGTTTTTTCTTCTTGTTCAGGATATATATAAAAAAAACTGTAGTGTCCATAGTTTGGGCACAGGTTCACTTTAAGGTATGTGAACCTTTGCTTCAATGTAATCGTTCTCTGCGCTCTACTCGCAAGTGTAAGCTTATGTCCATGTGATAGCAGACCTACAGT
Source organism: Nanorana parkeri (assembly GCF_000935625.1). Classification (NCBI taxonomy): domain Eukaryota; kingdom Metazoa; phylum Chordata; class Amphibia; order Anura; family Dicroglossidae; genus Nanorana; species Nanorana parkeri. Next base: position 416,164 of record NW_017307323.1, read on the forward strand.
ATCATGCAAATGCCAACTCTCTCCCAAACAGAATTAGCTGCTAAAAGACTAAAATTAAAGATCTCACATTTGGGCATTTGGAATATCATAAGAGTGCACTCCTGCAATGGGCTGGCTATGGACTGGTTATGGTTATCTCATAAAAGTGCAGTCCTGCAATGGGCTGGCTATGGACTGGTGATGGTTATCTCATTAGAGTGCACTCTTGCAATGGGCTGGCTATGGACTGGTTATAATTATCTTATATGAATGCACTCCTGCAATGGGCTGGCTATGGACTGGTGATGGTTATCTCATATGAGTGCACTCCTGCAATGGGCTGGCTATGGACTGGTGATGGTTGTCTCATATGAGTGCACTCCTGCAATGGGCTGGCTATGGACTGGTGATGGTTATCTCATATGAGTGCACTCCTGCAATGGGCTGGCTATGGACTGGTTATGATTATCTCATATAAGTGCACTCCTGCAATGGGCTGGCTATGGACAGGTGATGGTTATCTCATATGAGTGCACTCATGCAAATGGCTGGCCATGGACTGATTATGGTTATCTTATAAGAGTGCACTCCTGCAATGGGCTGGCCATAGACTGGTTATGGTTATCTCCTATGAGTGCACTCCTGCAATGGGCTGGCCATGGACTGGTTATGGTTATCTCCTATGAGTGCACTCCTGCAATGGACTGGCAATGGACTGGTTGTGATTATCTCATATCAGTGCACTCCTGCAATGGGCTGGGTGCATTCTCGTGGTACTTCACAGTGCCAGCTATCTTAGGAGGCAGTGCTGAGGCACGGTGACGCCTCAAGGAAGTGGTGCAAGCCAGGACACAGGTGAATATTTTTTATATCTTTTTTTTTTAGTTTGCCAGTGAAATCTTTATTTATTTATTTTTGCCAGCTAATTTTGTTGTGGTGGTGGGAAAATATACCTTTCATTTTTATGAAGGGTCCACTTTAAAAAAAGGTTAATCCTGCAATCCATGTAAATAGATTATATGAAGAGTACTTTTTTCAGGACAAAGTGACAGTGTCTGTGTGAAGGCCCCCCTCCCCGACCCACTCTTACCCACCTTACCACAATTCCCCCAATGCTTTTTTCCTTGTTGCAGCCAGCACCACAATTCCTAGTGTAGGCTGACAACCGATGCTGAGAGATTGGTGCCATTAATCCTTCTCACATGTGACAGTGCTTGGGCCTAGTGATTGGATGCTGGACCAAAGCACTATCCCATGGGAGGAGGTTACAGGTTTTGCCGGTTGAGGCAGTCGAGGGAGGGACAGTGGAGCGCTGGCAAAGGTGATTATGAGTGCATTCAGGGGCCCCTTTATGGCCTACATCGACAGGCTTCTGTTAGCTTCCAGCAAGTTTTGCATTCCCTTATAAATGAGGTAAAGCAAAACTCACTTAAAGCAGGTCAACTGCAGGTCAGAAGCAGGTAAACTGCAGGTCAAACGTACCTGTCAATAAATTCTTAATGATCTTGAAAGTGTCCCAAACCAATGTCAAATTGGCCCTTACACAGGCGCTGTTGCTTTGCCCTGGACAGGTAAAGTAAAGTGGCAGTGTCTCTTTAAAAGAGCAATGAATATGAAAATACATTCACAAAGTGAAGAGAATTATAAAACAATTTTCCATATATACACTAGATGGAATATTTATCAGATTGTCAAATTATCGCAGGAGCACCTGCAACAGTCAAACATATTTAACTGTTCCTTTCAAAGTTAATCTATACTGCTTAGTATTCCTTTTTAAGAATTTCGTCACATCTGGGGTTCCTGCTTTTCTAACCACAATACCCATAGAGATACATGATCTGTTTGGTATCTCACTACGTTTCCTGTGCTGACATACGACATGCATCCTTCTGTTTAACAATGCCCGAAAATGGAGCAACAAAGACAGCATACCTCCTTCACAACAATCTCCTATCTTGTGTTACCAGCATAGGGGAGAAGTGTGTGTTGGGACACCATTTTAATTAACTTGATGGGCTTTGAAATCTTTAGTTGCAGCAGTACTGCACATCGTTCTTTTACTTCCCTTCACAGGAAATAAGAGTTGTAAGCTTGAACAAATGCAAAGTGTAATGGAACAAAAACAGCAGTACTGTGAAGTATGGTATAGCAGACAGGCAGAGGCTTCATTTCCAGAACTGTTTATTTCTGGTGTTAAATGTTTTTCTGATTGGTTGGTAAGCTTAGGGCTGCAACCAACTAATCAATAATGATCAATAATGAGAATTGTTGTCAACTATTCTCATTATCGATTAATTGGTGTGATATCCCCTGGGTTCCCTCCGATCCCAGGTGCTCTCAGCAGACATCAGATGGAACACAGACCCCTGCAGCTGGTGCCCAGCAATGAGGAGAGCTCCCACTAACCTCCCCTTAACACACCCACTACCTGCTGTATTTACTGTCATTCCCTGGCTGAAGCTATTCAAGCTCCATGTACACTTGAATAGATTTTTTGAAGGAAAAGGTGACACTAGGGGCCTAATAGACCACTAATGTTAAACTGTAACAGGTGAGGGATTTCAACCGATCAGCTCGCAGCAGAGAAAAGTCTATCTATCTATCTATCTATCTATCTATCTATCTATCTATCTATCTATCTATCTATCTATCTATCTATCTATGATCCCTTTCACATGGGTGCCAATCAGGGAATCCTTGCATGGATCCCCTGCTTTTTGGAGAAGTCCATTGTGACTTCCATTGTGACCACCATTGTGACATCTGTGTCTATCCAGTTTTGTCCTCCATCTTACAATGGAAGAAACGCAAAGAGGTCTACCAAAACGTAACAGAGTTGGGATAATCGTATATAACCAGATGCACGTTAGGCTTCTGATCAGATCCACCTGAAAAACTGACAGACAGGCCTGATTAGACCGGACATCTGAAAGGGGCCTATCCACATCCAAGGTAAGTATTGAGACACGGGTCTTGCAGAAGAGAGGTCAAAGCAACAGCATTCTATCTCTATCTATCTATCTATCTATCTATCTATCTATCTATCTATCTATCTATCTATCTATCTATCTATCTATCATCATATGTCTATATACGACAGTGACATTCCTGTGGGTACACCATAGAAAGGTGGACTGCAAGTGCAACCCAATGAAAAGCTCCTAAAGAAGCGATATACAAAGCAATGCAACATGTCGAGCATTTATGGACCTTCGTTTTATTCCCCATGACTTATTCTTACTAAACATGGCTAGATCCTTTTTTAAACAGAGTTTTCTGTGCACTCACTTGCACCTGCCTGCTCTGCTGCCTCTTATTTATTCCATGTTTTGGCTTCTTGTGTCCGTCTTAGTTTTAGGAGGTCCTCACGCAATTATTTATATTTTTCCCCAGCATATCTGTAATTGATTAGCCTTACCCTGTTTCATTTAGGTTATTACCTTCTGCACTTCGATTCCTGATATCAGTTGTCTATATGAAATCCTAGGGTTATCTTCCGTGCAACATTTCACAAGTTATGGTAAATAAGGGTCATACATATTGCCATGCAAAAATAATAGGGTTTTCACGTGTTTTTAAATGTGATTTGGGAATTTACAAAAGTTATAATCTTACTATAAAATCCTTGTCTTTGAGTTGATTTTAGGACACAGGGTCAGAAAGATTCTGAGACAACTGGATTATACTGCTGCCTACAAGAAAATGGACAATCGCAAATAAAAGTTGTTAATCAGCCAGGTATGCCCTATCCCCAAAAATCAGGCCCCCAAAAAACCAGCATGTGAACACAGGAGCTAGTTGAAGCTGTCATTAGAGCAGTCCTGAACATTCACCTGGTAAAATTTACAGGGTTATTCACAAAAGGATAAAGAGTTTGGAGAAGGCAGGAGAAGTGAACAATGTAGGCCAAAATAGCTGATTTGGAAAAATTCTCCAATTCAGCTCACTTTCTAGTTCAGCTATTTTGGCCTACATTGTTCACTTCTCCTGCCTTCTCCAAACTCTTCACCCTTTTGTGAATAACCCTGTTAGTGAACACGTGAACTGAAGTCCAGGTGGCAGCCTTGCAAATCAGATGCCTGATGCTGAAATGCCAAAGAGGCACTTACTGATCTAGTGGAGTGCTTCTTGACAGGAAAGGGCAAAACCTTGTTCTTAAGCCAAACACAGTCATCTCTGAAGTGTGTCAATGCAAGACCAAGGGAACAAGCATGCGGACAGTCTTTACCCCTCCAGTGGGCATACTCACTTTGGAGTCTTCAGGGACAGGTTTCCACCAGCGGGTGTACCACAGCCCTGAACCTGTAAAGCACTCTGCGGCTAACTCACACAGTACACCATATGTCTGGAGCTCCCCATGCAGAACCCATTGCTTAAAGGGCATATTAATAGTCATACTACAGGCCAGCCCCAAATCTTCAAAATGGAGTAATACAGGTACAGCCTCCAAGGCTACACCAAATATCAGCTGATCTGGAAAACTGCATAAAAGTGCTCTCTTGACTCGAATCAAGTCAAGAAACTTCAACAATTTCACATGGGTGCCTGTCAGTTCTGATCAGCAGATCTGTGCATGGCACAGATCGGAGCTGATCGGAGCTGTTTGAAACAGATGCCACCATTGTAACATCCATGCCTGTCTAGTTTTTTTCCGCCAACGTACAATGGAGGAAGAAACTGAACTTTCCGGACCCATGGTAGGTCTATGGGGAATAGGATGTAAGTGGACAAGTGTCTGTATACATCAGATTACCCCTGATCCTTCATGATCAGGTCTGCAAAAACGGATGCGTGTCCATTTAGATCTGGCTGCCCATAGACTAACATTGGGCTTTGGATCAGATCCGCCTGAAAAACTGACATGCACACCGTCTAAAAGGAGCTTTCAAAAAGAAACCTATGTTATTAAAACTTTTAGCACAAAGATTACCATTCAAACATGTGCAGAGACCCATAATGACCAGTCAAATGTAATCTTTTATTAACCTTTCTGAACTCCACTGCTGAAAGTTATATTATCCTGAACATTTTTGCCGTTGTGTTATTAAATACATTTCACAGTCCTCCATACTATTCAATGCATCCATTGACGAGACAATGTCCTATTAAAGGAGAACTATGAGGTGAGTGCTTTTCACTCACCTCATAGTTCTAGCCGACCTGTGACAATGAGACTGTCACAGGTCGGCTCAGTAGATCGGGAGGTGAGCGAACACATACCGGGTTCGCTCACCTCTCGATCCTGTCACGGCTCTCTGCCGTGACAGGGGGAGGGACTGGATTCCCCACTCCCCGCTCCGATCTGCCAGCGCTCAGGGGTTCCTGAGATCCTACACATGTGCAATAAAATGATCTTTCCTTTTTCTGTAGAGCAAAGGCAATACTTGCTCACATGGCACGGAGAAAATGGTTCCCTGTAGGTATGTAGAGAAGCAGCCTTGGGTCATGAGTCAAAATGCAAATCGGAGCCCCAGAGCATGTCGTTGTTATTAATATATTATTATTATTAACACTGACCATACATGACAACGACTCTTCTACCTATAAGAAACTGGATCTAGGGGACATTGCAAACTCTGCAACTGTGTTAGTTGGGCTCAGGGAGTATCAAAGCCAAAAAAACAGACAAACCACTAGTATTTTCGAAAGTTCAGATGTTTCCGCCAAACCAGCTGCTGACATGCCGAGTACTTCCATCACAACTCAACACAACTTTCAAGCTGCAGGGATTGTAGTCCACATACATTATTTCTCCCATTAAACCTTGATCAATGGGGGTGTGTTTTGCAGCCCTGAAATGCAGTGGATATCCTACTTGAATGTCCCCCGACCCTAATAGAATGATGTTGTATCAGGATTGTTTTCTTGTTTAATATTTATATTGAATAACACAAAGTGTGAACAGGTACATAATGGGACAAAATGGATAAAAAAAGGAAGGTACAAGGTGGCAATGTACATATATAACAATGAAGGCACCAGCACATAACTGGGCCAGTTAAGCAATCACAACAAGTATCTGGACTATTTTAATGGTGTGGCACTTCAGTTCATACATATACTGTGCCTACGTGTTTCTAACATTGTAGGTTTGCTTTATTCTTGCCAGCAAAGTAAAATATCAGCCTTTTATGGAACTCTTAACTATACTATATCACCAGTGACTGATTCTCACTGCCATTGCTTGTACTGTATAGAATCCCTCCAAAAGCCAAAACCAGTTGTACCATTTGATCAACCACTGGAAGCCATTGACGTAAAAAGAAAATAATTTATTTAACACAAAGCATTCACATTAGGGTGAAATTCTGTGTGTTAATAAATAGGCAAATACATGAACCACGCCTTGGGGGTTTGATTAACAAGGTCTATTGGTTGCAGGACCCACATTATCTTCCCCGTGTTTTCAATTTCTACTCTGTCAGTAGCTTCCAGGCAATCACCAGAGCAAATCACCACCCCATACATTTTCCATAGATTTCCAGTCCTGTACTAAGGAAGATAACGGGGCTGCCATTGGTCGACCTCCTCCTGAAAATGCTGGTTACCTGACTGCCTCTAACTGCAATACATTTAGAGTCAATGACCTGCAGCAAGCGATCAGATTAGAAAGCCAGAGTGAAGCTATAACGCCTAAAATTAAAAATTGTTCAGCATTGGCAGCATTCAGATTCTCCCAGTACAGTATCTGACCAATGGATTTATTAAGGTCAGTAATACAAAGTTAGTTCACAAAGATTTTAGACTCTACCCAACACCTAGTTATGGGAGGAATAAGCCTTTACGAAAATCTTGTATATGCTGCAGGATTGCATGAGATGGTTACACAATAATTTTGTGTAAGTAGTTCTTAATTTGATGCAATAATTAGCTGCAAGTTTCTTTGTACTTTCCAATGGTGACATTTTGTATAATAATATAAATGATGAATCTTACCTTTGATTTTTTTTTCTTTGCCTTTTTGCTCGGATCACAAAGGTGATGGTGTTTTACCCTTCACAGATATGGCTCAGTCTGTTTGACTCATGCAGAAACTTCTCCATTAGGTTGCAACATGTTCCCCACCCTTGGAGGAAGTGGTTTAGTGAACTACCAATAACAGCAGAAAAGGCCTCTCTTAACACTATAAAGTCTGAGCCTGCATAAACCAGCTTTAGATACAGGAACTTTTCTCACTATATCAGTCTGATTTGGCCTGCTTAAAAGGAAACAATTTTTAATGCACTTTTTGTTTATTATGGGGTCTATTCACTAAGCTGCTGTAGGCAGCCGAGTGAATGACCGACCTGAAGTGAAGTGAACACTGTTATTGTCTATTCTTATAGATGCCGAACAGCTGAGCAGCATTCGGCTCGGCTGTTCAGCTCGGTCCCTCAGAGGGACCGAGCAGAACAGAAAAAGAGTTAAAAAAGTTAAAAAAAGTAAATAGAAAACGATAGTGCGGAGCTAGCAGTGACAGCTAGCTCCGCCCAATAGTTTCCTATTGTCCGGCGGCTCTGCTGCCGTAAAAAAAAAACGGTAAAAAAAAACTCTCCCGGGCGCTCTGGGAGCCTCCCGCTCCCGGCCGCCAAGGAGAGAAGCACTGATGTGTCTTTCTTTTTCTTTATTCTGACACGGAGCGATGTCAGAATAGAAAAAAAACAAAACAAAATTTCCCATTGAAATACATTGCTACATTACTATTGGCTATTTCAATTTGTAATAGCCAATAGTAAATTAGCATTGTACCCGCCCTCTGCTGATGGAGAACTGCAGCAGAGGGTGGGTACAATGCTAGTTTACTATTGGCTATTGCAAATTGAAATAGCCAATAGTAATGTAGCAATGCATTTCAATGGGAATTTTTTTTTATTTTTTATTCTGACATTGCTACGTGTCAGAATAAAGAAAAAAAAGAGACACAGCAGTGTGTCTCTCCTTGGCGGCCCGGAGCAGGAGACTTCCGGGGCGCCAGGGAGAGTTAGCTGTTTGGAGATCAGTGTCCCTGGTTAGCAGGTAACCAGGGGCGCTGATCTCTCTGCAAGTGGCCGGAGCCAGCCGTAAGATCATGGCTGGCTTCGCCCAGCTATCAGAAGCAGGCTGGTGGCCGGCCAACCGCCGGCCGCTCGGCCAGCTTCGGCTTTCAGCACGGCTCGGCCCAGCCGATGCATATGCGTTCGGCTCGACTGAGCCGCTCGGCCAGGTTCGGGAGCTGTATGGGCTATAGTGAATAGCCCAAAGAACCCCTTCTGTTCAGTAGAACCGTGGGGCCGAAGCTAGACGAAGGATCGGCCGAAGCTACGGCTAGATCCTTCGGCAGCTTCGTGAATAGACCCGTATGTTTTATTTATTTTCAGTAAAGTATAAAATACTACCTATGGATATTTCTAGTTTAACACTTGCAGCCAATAGACAGAGCTCTGTTGAATGTCTGTCCTTTGAACTCCCTTTCTTTTACCTTCTGTGCAATGATTAGCAAGGCCACCTCCCTCCTCCTCCTCCCTCCGCCAGCAGAGATGGCAACGCCTTAAAACCTAATGCCAACTAAAACCCTTTTGTTTTTAGTTGGAACTAAATTGATTGAGGAACCTGGCCTTGGGGCAGCAGAGAGAGTAAATCCGGTCCTGGATATATCAATTATCACTGCAGATGGGTTTAATGCTCTACATTTTCAATATGAACATGTGACCTAAAAAGAAAGAAAGCAGACCTGGAATGCTAATTTAAATGTGACTGTATAAGGCCATAAACCAGGGGTCTCAAACCTCCGGCCCTCCAGCTGTGGTGAAACTACAAATCCCATGATGCATCTCTCTTCGGGAGTCATGTCTGTGGCTGTGAGAATCTTGCAATGCCTCATGGGATTTGTAGTTCCACCACAGCTGGAGGGCCGGAGGTTTGAGACCCCTGCCATAAACTGACCATACACTGGTGTCTTTTTCTCCTTCAGTGCTGAACAAGAAAAAACACTCAATGCCCCCATCCACGCTAAACAGTATGGATGGAAGAATCTCCCCTGCAGGTGCTGCAGCTCTCAGAATACCTGAACAGTGACTTCTGCTAATTGGTTGATGATTTTTGGCAAGGCTCCTTTGACAAAGTCAGTGGAAAATCAACTTTTGTCGAATGGAGTGGTGCCGTCCGGGCCAACCACAGCTTGAATTTCGTCCGAGCAAGCAGTCTACTAGTCCATGGAATTATCTGTATTTTTATCCTTAAAGGGGAAGTAAAGTCTGTCTGTCTTAACTTCAGTCTGACAGCCACTGACATGCAGAAGAGACTGTGAGCTGAGTAATCAGCGGTTACATGATTGCTCAGCATTCAGTATAGAGTTGGTGTTTGGGAAGACTATATTTTACTCTCCTGATACTTTTCCTTTAATTGAGCAACTGTCATCTCTAAGGCCCCATTCACACTGAGCGACATGAAAATCGCGCGACTTTGAGCGATATTGCGTGACGAGCGATATTGAGCGACATGTCGCGCGACATCGCGCGACTTCTTCCTATTGGGCTGTATGCAATCAGGAGCAATATCGCTCAAAATCACTCGAAAAAAGGGTCATGTAGGAGCGACAAGCTACCAGCGACGAGCTACAAGCGATATTGAGCGACGAGATGTGAACAGCTCCATTCAAATGTATTGGTGAAGCTACATAGAGCGATATCGCGCGGAAATATGAGTGATATCGCTGCAAAAATCGCGCGATAAATCGCTCAATGTGAACGGGGCCTTACCTCCAACAAGTCTATAGTGAAGGGGGAAGATCAGTTGTGAACAGTTTCTGCTTGGGGTATTGTGATATTGTGATACGTTTCATAATATGTAAATTCAAATTGATTTTTTTCCCCTATGTATTCCCCTTATACTAAAAATGTGTGCTATTTTGGCCCCATCCACACTGTTTGCATGCAGGAGTGATCGTCCGCAGGTAATTGCAGCATGTGCGATTCAATGCAAACAACCTGCGAACAGCTGTGGGCCATGGTGGCTGCCATTGTATTGTACAACGCCTCTCACCGGCAGCTAATCACATGAGTCTCATGGTGGAATTCGTAAGACTCATGCGATCGGCCCCATGCGCAAGTGTGAATGTCCATGGCCTTTATGTCCATTCCACAATAAAAAGCTTTAAAGTAAGTAAACGTATAATCCACATTACTGCCAGGAATATATATTTATATCGTCGCTTGCTTGCAAAGGAGTAAAATTTGCTCTGGTCATGATGATAGGGGCTTTTGACTGTTAGAAGGATGGCATAAGTGTATGTTAACCCTAACAATGAACTTCTCTTATTTGTGTCCGTGAAGGTTCTCATTCGTCTAGGTCAAGGTATATCTGTAAAAAAAAGGTCAAGGCAACTGGACTTGCTGTATTTTCCTTGAATAATAGGTACTTATACTGCTTGCATTCGAAAAAAACACTACCTGGACAAAAAAAAAGTCACCACCTGGATTTAGCTAAGCAAATAGATTAGAGCCTTCCATTGGATAATCAAGTCTAGGTTCAGCAACGTTAAGCCGCCAAAAATTGAGGTCAGTTGCCTACCTGAATATACAGGTGAAACTCGAAAAATTAGAATATCGTGCAAAAGTTCATTTATTTCGCTAATGCAACTTAGCCGTCTACCGGGAGATTTTGGAGCACTTCATGCTTTCTTCCGCAGACGAGCTCTATGGGGATGCTGACTTCATTTTCCAGCAGGACTTGGCACCTGCCCACACTGCCAAAAATTTTCTGAGATTGTGGATCTGGGTTTTCATGAGCTGTAAGCCATAATCATCACAATTATGACAAATCACGGCTTGAACTATCTTGCTTTGCATGTAATGAGTTTATCTCATATATTAGTTTCACCTTTTAAGTTGCATTAGTGAAATAAATGATGTTTTGCACGATATTCTAATTTTTCGAGTTTCACCTGTACTGAATGACCAGGTTTTTCCATCAATGGATTTTTTCTTCCCTGATGGCACGGTCATATTCCAAGATGACAATGCCGGGATTCATCAGGCTCCAACTGTGAGAGAATGGTTCAGGGAGCATGAGACATCATTGTCACACATGGATTGGCCACTACAGAGTCCAGACCTTAAAGTAGAACTATGGGGACAGTATTGTCTGGATCCGTTATGGCTGCAGTGCTATAAATAGCCCGCAATATGCTGAGTTTTGGGTCACGGGAGGACACAGTATATGTCCTCCCATGACCCTGAGGAGAACTATGGAAAAAAAACGTTGCCCTATAGTTCTCCTTTAACCCCATTGAGAATCTTTGGGGTGTGCTGGAGAAGACTTTACACATTGGTCCGACTCTCCCATCATCACTACAAGATCTTGGTGAAAAATGAATGCAACTCTGGATGGAAATAAATGTTGTGACATTATATAAACTTATTCAAACAATGCCACAGCGAATGCATGTCATAATCAAAGCTAAAGGCGGTCCAACGAAATATTAGAGTGTGTGACTTTTTTTTGGACAGGCAGTGTACATTTAACAATGTATTAATAAATGCTGAGCTGCATTATTTGTACCTGCTATAGGTACCGCATGTTCAACTTAAAGGCAGAACTAAAGTCTTGCAGCAAAATAAAGTTAGAGTTGCAGAAGAGTCTCTTTTTCCATAAAACATTCTTCCCCTAGGACGATCTTACTCCTTTGTTCATGTGCTAACTCCTGTGATTATCAGCAGCCGCCCAGTGGTTGAAAAGGTGTGTGACGCAGGACCCGGAAGAGAAGTAGTCGCAGTGGATGGGACATGACTGGATCCTGGACCGGACTTGCTGGAGGAGGACATCCTAGGAGGTTCATGTGCCATATTGTGTACAACATTTTTATGCCAAGAGCCCACCCAGTACAATCTACTTCCTTTTTAAAGGATTTCTTTACTGAGAGAACTATGTGGGGTCGCCCTTTTAAAAAGCTACTTGCCTGGCTGCCTCTGGCCTCAATATTTTGAGTTGCCAACTTGGAGCAAAGATGGAAAATAATAACGCATTAACCACATTTGAAACAAAAGGTAAAAACCGCACTCCGTAGATCTAAGGGGCATTACATGTATTAGTGTTCTTGCATACAGGTCACACTAATCATCCCTGTCCTTCAGCCACTTGCCTTTAACGCAATTTTACCTGTTTGGGCTTAATCAAGGAGAATACGATCATAAACATAATCCACAATCTTGTTCCGGCTAAATACTTAACCTTTTTTATCAGCACATCAGCTAAGTGATTAGCATTTTGAGTTTAGCACAAATTCAATTTTTGGCACAGAAATCCTTTACCTTGTGGAGCCTCAGTGTGGCTTAATGTAGCGGTGGTCATGCGGTAAACACTTTACAGTAAGATAAAAGAATTGACACCCGTTATACATAAAGGCCATTTGAAATGATCTGTGTGATTAGCTTGTCTGGTGATTATAAGATTCCTACAGAGGCCCTACGTGACTTGATCCCCCACCAGCACATTGAATCGATTTAGATTTGAACAATGTATTGTTGGAATTTGTACAGATGCATATAAAATAATAATTCATGATGGCCTTGCTTAGTTTGCAAAATATATTTCTATCTTGAATGAACTGAATTTAATGTAGCAAAGAATGTGAGGTTATTGTTTGCTGTCAGGTATTCAACACAGCCTCATGAGCGGTGTCCGCTGTGTTGCCCGCAGCATTTTCATCCCATTGATATTCCTTTCTCGTACAGCCTCAGTGAAAGGTACACGAATCTCTGCCAATGATAACAGAAAGGCAGACAAACCAGAAAATAACATTATGCATTAATCTTCTGGATGAAAGAAAGGGATCCAGCCTGTTCCTGTACCTGGACAAAAGAAGAAATGCGAAACAGCATAAAGCTTTTCAAATTAACCTTAAGATAAGGCAGAACAAGGTGTCAGGAAGGGTAAATGAGCACGCACAGGGTCCATCTAGTGGCTAAAGGGCACAAAAGGTTGGAGGAAAGCCCAATCATGTGGCCTGCTTTTTCTACAATCACAGAATTCTATGTTTTATGTTAAGCAGATACTGTATATTACCACAGGCTCCACACAGCAGCCTGCATTTTATGAATGGGCTGTAAAATGTGGAGTAAACTTGTGGAGTATAACATAGAGCAGATAGCGATATCTGCTCCCTGGTATAAATGGGCCCCGTAGTGAACATTCTCTACTTCTTTAGTAAATCACCCCTCATGAATTAACAGGCTCATTTAAAACCACGCACTCACTATGTCTGTCACTTGAAAAAAGAATCCCCCCCCCCAAAAATCGTCCCTGTAAAATAAAACTTTATATTTACCTACCTCCGTGGGGCAGTGGATCCTAACTTTGCTGTCTTCATCAGAATCTTCACAATTCAACTGTTACAGGTGTGTCAGATGTCAGACCTGCTTTGCAACGCACCTAAATAAGTACCTATTCAAAATGAATGCTGCCTTAATGCAACTCAACATAATGCGTGTTAACGTGCATCCTGTAGCACACCGCAATTGAGCTGTGGCGTGGTCACCCTTTGTTGACTACAAACAGCCTTACCAATGCATCAACATGGTTTACCACAGTCATACTGTTGATTTAAAACCAAACTGTGCATTTATAAAGGATTCAATTCCCCTAGGAAAAGGAAACTAAGGGGTCTATTCACAAAGCTGCCGAAGGATCTGGCCGTAGCTTCGGCCGATCCTTCGGCTAGCTAATTGTGCTATGTGTGATGATATCACAGGTGACATCTTCCCAACCATGTCAAGATCCAGGTTATGATCTACGTCAGTGTTTCTCAACCTTTTGTCAGTCACGGCACCCTTTAAAAGTTTGTAACATCTCAAGGCACCTAGTCTAAAATGTAAAAAATGTAAAGGTAAACATGGAAAAAAAGGATCTATACCAGACCCTTATCTGAGATAAGGGTCTGGTGTGGGTTTTAAGGGGGGACCCCTTGCAAAAACACAAGAAAGTAGGGTTCCTCTTCACATCAGAGTCCCCTTTTCACACCAGGAGCCCCTGTAACATCAGAAGCCCATCCTTCACATCACTGCCTCTCTTTCACATCACAGTTCCCCCTTCACATCAGAATCCTCAGTTCTGCCTTCACATCAGAATCTATAGTCCCAGTGCCTCTGTGCAAAAATTTCGAGGCACCACTGAGAAAGCCAGGAGGCACATCAGGGTGCCTCTGCACCCTAGTTGAGGAAGGCTGATCTATGGCTGATCAACCTTCTGTTTATTCGTTGGTCAATATGGAGCAGGATTTCTGCAATGAACTGCAACCAAAAAATGACTACATTATTATTACCATACAGGATTCATATACTGTAGCACTAACAGATTGCGTTGCGTTTTACAATATCAATATCAAAAAGTCACCTGCACTCCAGCATATAGACCTTCACGGAAGTTTGGTGCTTGAAGTAACAACACGGATGGCGCAGTGTCAGATGCAGTCCATAATAGAAGTCACCAGCACTCGATGATACGTGCACAAAGAATAAGCACTATTATTGAATTGTCACAAGCGCCATAAAGCCAATGTTTCGGGGCCACGCAGGGTCTTCCCTTCTTCTTCATAGTGACTATGTCGCCCTGAAGAAAGGAACCTGCGTGGCCCCAAAACGTTGGCTTTATGACGCTTGTGACAATTTAGAAAAAAGTGCTTATTCTTCTTGCACGTATCATCGAGTGCTGGTGACTTCTATCATGGACTGCGGTTTACAATATAATGAAAGACTGTATAGTCACAATACAATTCAGGACAAGATAGTAAAAAGATCATATTGAAGTCTTGTTCCTGTTCCGTCCTTTCCACAACTCAAGCCGCTGGGTTTTTTTTTGTATCAAGAATATGCTATGACCCCTATGACCTTTTGTTCTAGCAACACATCATTTTTAGCTAAAACTATATATATAAATAGATTTCCTTGTGAGATCAGCTGTGAACGTGTCTCTCATGTCTCCAGGCTACAACAGTTAAAGGAGATGTGGCAAGTGGAATACACTATTTTAGCTTGTAATTTTATCTGGCAGTAAGTGTCAATGTAATGTCAGGAGTGAAAAGGTCGAAAGGAACAGAAAACCATGTTACTGTGTTTTTCCTGAGCACTAGAAAAGACACACATACTATAATGATGTAGCATTAAAGCTACATAGAGAGCGTTCCATTCCTATTGACGCGGTATTGGCTGGGATCCATGTCACTCACTTTTCTGCAATGATAACAATGTATCTCTGTGGCCTCCCCCTAATCTCCCTTTGCTTCTGTTACATTGTACCTTTGCTTGAGGCAGAGCTGAGAGGAAATTAATTCAGTGATTGATAGACATACAGAGATGTGGAAAAGCTACATTTAAATCTCTTTGACATATTAAAACCATATTCCACCTAAGGACCCTTTCACACAGACAGTCCGATCAGGTCCGCCTGTCAGTTTTGATAGTCTTTGGGCAGCCCGATCTGAACAGATGGTCATCTGTTTACACCTAGTTATCACTTGACTCCAGCCAGGTCCTGGAAAACAAACGGGACAGAGTTCCGTTTCGCCAAACCTGGATCAGGGGTAATCTGATGTAAACAAACTCATGTCCATTTACATACGACTCTCCATAGACCAACATGGGGTCTGGTCTATGGGACAGACACAGATGTCACATTTGTGACATCCAATCCATACTGCTCCGATCAGCAGGGGTCCCGTGCATGGATCCTCTCCTGACCAGCTTGTGTGAAAGGGGCCAAAGCCTGGGTTCACATCTGTGTGATGCAACATGGCCTGTGCATTAGAGCGTGTTTTACACACATTAGCATGTATTGTGGTAGGGCAGACCATTCATTTGAAAGGACTGGCTACCACGCATCTTAATCACACCAGAGAAGTGCATGACCCTTTTTTTTTAAATTACGTCACACCACAACCTTGGTTTTAAGGTAATAATTACCATGCGTTGTAGTGCGATACAACACACATGAGATGGCTAGGTGCATTGGGGTGGTACTATGTAATAATGGCACCACAGCATGTGCAATCTCATGTGCTGCAGGAACGTTCCTGCATCACATAGCTGTGGACGAGATCTAATGTCCCCCCGATATTTATCTTAAAATTTTTACATTACATGCAGTACATCATTTTTTTTACAAGGCTCTTCAGTCCGGTCACATGACATTATGGGTCCTCTTTCTCTTCTTCTCCCTCCAATAATGGACAATAGATCAAATTTAAAAAAAGCGCTGTGCAAACTGTTGGCACTATACAAATCCTGAATAATATTAATAATAATAATAATAGAATTGGGTTTTAAAGTCCAACTTCAGGCCCCGTTCACACGGGGGCGGTTCGGCCGCACGAATTCGGCCACACGGATAATCCAACATGAAAGATTCCATACCTTGCTATTTCGACTGTTCATGCAACCGCGCGGGTCCACACGATCCGAACCCCCCCTCACCCGAACTGCTCCCTGCACTATTTTTGCCGCGCTGATCAGTGCGGTTTCCATACAGGTTTCAATGAAACCGGGCTAATCAGCATGGTTTTGGTGCCTTTTTAATTGTGTTTCAGCGCTGAAACACAATTAAAAACTCCCAAAACCTCCCTTGCGAGATCAGAGCAGTAACCGCGCTGATCAACAACCGCCCTGGTGTGAATGGGCTCCCACACAGTACTAATACTTTACTTCTGCATGGTTGCTGGCAAGGACAGGTGGACTTTAACTGGCCAACAATGCTAAAGTGCAGCAGATATATTTTTTCATGTTAAAGGCATGTTAAGTAATATGTAATTGCAATATATTCTGATATTTATTACCTCACATCATAGTACTTCACCTGACAATGCCTTCATCTGCTGTTCTCTCTAAATAATGAAACCATCTTTGTTGAGTTTCTATCCAAGTTCAGCATAATTCTGGACTGAGATGCCACCTCAGAGATGACACAGTCCTGTAAATTGATGTCTGTGCAGTGCTTAACTGTGCTGACAAATGTCTGGCACAGATCAGTCCCTCGCTGCAGCCCCTCACTTGTGGCTTGCCACAAAGTTACAAAATAGCAGTCTCATCACTGGGGGAGAGGAGACTGAGAAAATGCTTCCTCCTGCTTGCAGCAGACTGAACACATCATCCCTGGAAAAGTAATTTCAATGGATCACAAGCACCGCTTTTAAAGATAAAAGGTGAAGCTTGAAGTAAACTGTTGCTGTGTATTGGGACATGGAATGTAAGGAATGTTTTAATGCAGACCTTTAAAGGTCTATTTTAAATCCCATACTTATATTTATTGTGGATATCAGTAGAGAAATACCCGCAATAGAATTTCTAGGATAATGGGACTGCCTTTCTTTTACAAAGCCAAATAATGTGTCCATGTTTTAATTATGGAATCCCCATAATACGGAATAAATTAAAATGGGTGAATCCAACTGAGAGAGTCATTTGTTAAGGCTTAGTAGGGGGGTACCGAGATACACTGCAGGGAAATATGCTTTTTTAATCCTTAACAGACATAAGGCCCCATGGTTACTCATATTACCAGCGGAAATGTCAATTTTAAATGGAGTTGACCCTTAGAAAGCTACTAAATGTTAACTGCCCAAAAATGTATCAGGCGGATTATACAGTTCATACCTACTGTTTTCTTTATTCAGCCATCTATGAGTTCTCTCTGATATTGGTGAATGATGATCAGAGCTGGAATATGTTGTATAGATTCAGCTTGAGAGTTGGACGAGCATTACTGGTCAAATCTCACCGTCACTATAGATCTGGCCACATATAATAACAGGAACCTCAAAATGTTGAACATTGTGATCGATGTTTGAGCAGAGTCAAGCAAAGCCTCACAAGAGCAAAATGTCAGCCAGGCAAAATGTACCTGTATTTATTGACAACAAATGAATGCAGATATTTCCTTTTAATGCTGCAAAATTATTTATTTAAATAATCTAATTACAAACCGCAATTAAACAGAGTACCGAGTCAATTTATCTAAACAGTAATCTACATTGCTATTCTGATTTGCATGGCAATTTACATCACTTGGTTGTTGGGGAGATAAAAGGATTGAAGAAATAAAGGAAGCAGCTTATAAGTAAGGTGAACTGTGAGCAGAGATAAGATTCTCTCTGGAGAAAGGGCACAGCAGTTTAAATATTGCATTAGCATCTCTTGTCTCTGATACATGCGAGCTATGCTATTAGCTTTTGAAAACTGCCACTGTGTCTGTCCTCTTCATAGTTAGTGAAAAGTTTTACAAAGTAGTACAAAGTTGTTTTAAGTGTAATGTAAAAAACACACGCAGGACATCTCTGTGATGCATACAGTGCTGCAAGGACAGAAAAAAAATATCTGTTAATTTGCCAGAGATCCAGTGAGCTCATAAGTACTGTAGTGACCTGACAACACAGTGCTTCTGCAGCACTGAGATACTAATTAGCATTGGTTTATTTCCTACTGGACTGTAGAACTCCGCCTGTACTTGCCCCTCTCTGTCCCTCTCCACATGCATACACTGATCTATTTCTCAGCAAAACATCAGTACTGCTTTGACTTCCATGAGCCTGCCCACACACTGAAAAAGCACTCTTGGGAGATGTAGTTCTGGGAGGGGTGCCTTTTGTTAATAGGTACTGACCTAGGACACTCTGCTGATCCCTTCTCACAGCAGTTTCCCTGCATGAATTTTACAAGCCTGTTGAATGATGATGTCACATGGAGAAATTTAAGCTGTTCCTCACTACAGAAACAAACTACATAAAAATGTAAACCACAATGCTTCAGGTATGATCAAAAGAGACCACCTGGTAATTCTCTTGAATGTAGATACATATGCAAACATTTTCTATCCATACATCATGGCCGGAAGCTTATGTGACAGGTAGGGAAACCTGTTACCATAAATAAAGAAACACAAAGTGCTAAAACACATGCACAGGGAGATATTTGCCGAACCACATGGACAGGAAAATTGTTCCCTAACAATTACCAACAGCATCAAACCACATGGATATCAGCAGCTAAAGCTGGAAATGGCTGACATGTTTTTGGGGCTCCACCCCCTTGGGCTCTGATGAAAAAACACGTCAACCTTTTCCAGCATTGACTGCTGATATCCAGTTTGTTTGATGCAGATGATTGTTGTTATTGAATGTCTTTCCTGACCATGTGGTTTGGTGAACATCTCCTTGTCCATGTGGTTTGGTGAACATCTTAATGTCCATGTGGTTTGGCGATAGCCATTTTACATGCTGCTTGACATTCTATATTTGCAAATATCATGTTTTGTATTCCTAATAAATAGTATTACAGTTGTTCATGCTTCATGAGGCAAGTGTGCACTATATTTCTATGTTTTAAAATCTATCCTGGCTAAAGTCTAATTTGCTCCATCTTACTCCCTGCATAACTGAGGTTGAGTTGGGAATGGTGGTCTTCATGAGGTTGAAAAATGGATTGATATCAAACATAAATTCCACTGGAGAAGACTGAATGGCCTAACTATGTAAAAACGTTTCCCCTATATAGTGGTTCTCCTATTCTATAGTACACAGTATTCATTTTCTTATGAAATGCCTTAATACCTTACATATAACATAAAAGTAAGCACATGAATGCACATTTTTTTTAATGTTTATAAATTAATGAAACAGATGCTTTAATTATATAAAAATTTTAGAGATTCCTTTGTTCTTCATTGGTTCGAACTGGAATAAAGTCTTAGACTAACACTTTGCTGCATTACTACGGTAAGTAGGAAGTATTGGATGGAGGTCACCCAACACAAAAGAGATTATAAAAGGCACCCCAAACATTTCAAGCTACATTACACAATTTTAAAGCCACATATGAAAATGTTTTCTTAGGACAAGGGGACCTGTTTTTTCATCTGTTCAGAGTATTGATTAGTCTATTTTGGACTAGTGAACCCAAAGAGACCTGCACATTCTTTTCAGCATTCTTCAGAAAAAAATTAAAATACCAGTTTATAGATTTTTTTTTGTTTAACACCAAACTGTGTTAAGGGGAACATTAGAGTTGAACTATATCGATTGATCAGTGGCTTGCATATTAACCTAAAAAAATAGACATATACAGTATTGCAAGTCCTTAAATGTGGTGGCCGCATATATTTTCGATTATTTAGACTAAGTACAATTTTTGCAACTACAGAAAAATACTTGTTGACCGTGACAGAAATCTTGTGTCCTTGTAACTTCCTTATCTGAAATCCAAAATAATGTTATCCGCTTTCTCAGCTATTTTCTGAGCAATGTCCCCCCCTCCCCCATGTAATGGATGCAACAACGCTACTTCTCCATAGATAGAGAACAGTGAGTGCACGTTGTCACCCTAGGTCAGGGAGTGTGTTTTGGCAGGATTATTAGGTGAAAATAAAAGAAAAAAGCCGAATAAGGGAAACGCTCTAGACTGCGCTTTAGGCTTTGGGGATGCAGATAAGTCCCTCCCTATATTCTTGTGTTTTCAGGGTAACTCCAGTGGTGAGATCCCTGAAGATTTACCTTCTTGTCTTCCAACCTGCCACAACAATGAGTGTCACCTCTCGTGCATTAAAGCATTTATTTGTTATTTATAATGCAACAAAAACTAAATAAGTTTTATTTCCCATTTTAATGTCTGACTTTCTGGTTTTGAGCGTAGTTTTTCTGTAAAAGTGATGCAAAAAGTAACAAAAGAGCGAGGAAGAAGTATTGTATATAATTATCAAGTTGTACTGTAATTATGTAGTTAGTGCAAGCTGCTTGAAGACAACAAAAGATATTCTGCAGCATATTTAAAAAGCCCTCTAAGACATGTCTGGACAATCCCGGTGATGTCACAGTAGGAAAAACCATAACCCAATTAGCACAATTGACTTGTCGGAAAAACAGAGCTGTAATATACTTCAAAGTGGGTTTAAATAAACGGTTTAGCTGTTTCAGCGTGTACAAAACTATTGCAAAATCAACGCTGCAATATGGATTGTATTGTGGAAATGTATTTATTTACTTATTTAAAATATTTTAGTTATTAAAAATACAAAATACAGATATTTGTGTTATTTTCTTGATATTTTCATTCATTTAAAAAGAAAATGGGGGGGGGGGGGGGTGTCATTGACGTGCTTGGAGGAGGGTGCGGACGCAGTACAATGGCAAATCAGTTTGTTTCAGCTCAGCCATCTTAATGTGGGGACCGGGTAGTTTACATGCCAGTCTCAAAGTGATGGCTCAGTATTTTTAGGTATCACCAGGTAAGCATAAATTTAAAGCAGTTAACTTGGTGAGGAGTCAGGGGTAGCCCCTATACCATCTAGTATCATACTTACCTTGGGACCTAATCCAGTGGGGTTTGTTGTGCGGCTCTGCCCAACACCGCACAGCCTTCATAAGAAGACCCCTCCGGCTTGCTTCACACTGTAACTGTACCCCATTCATCCATATGGGTTGATTGAATTCATGGCAGCCTTCAGCGTTCCTGCACAGTACAGCCATCCCATAGTCATGAATGGGGCTGCACAGGGTGTCTTTACGAGGGCGCCATGAAGGGTCACATAGCAAACAACTCTTGACCGGGACTGAAGGTAGGTATGTCAACTGGCGGTCTGTATTCAGGTGAGAACGCGGGGAGTTCATTAAAGGAAAAAGCTTATTTTACTTACTTGTTTCTGCCTCCTGACTCCTTCTGGCCTGATAGACCAGCCCATGCAGCCTCTTCTGCCCTTTGCTTTGGCAGTCTAAGGACCCCTGACCTCATAAAGTACAATGCAGGCTCCATAACCCATGAGAATGCCAAGGGACACTCCAAAGTCCTCTAATTCCAAGTGAAACTTTTCATTCCCCTGGAAATTGTTTTTTTTTAGAACACATACAGTATATCTTAACAACAGCGAGGAGAATTTATCAAAACTGGAGCAGGCCAAATGTAGAGCAGTTGCCCATGGCAACCAATCAGCTTCAGTCTTTCATTTTCAAAGCTTAACTAAAAAAACTGAGGATAGAAGCTGAGTGGTTGCTATGGGCAACCGCTCCAGGTTCTGTCTGCTCTAGTTTTGATAAATTCCCTCCAGTGTGTCTTTTAAATACATGTATTATAGTTACCATCACCGCCTCTGAAGAATTCAGCATTTGCTCTCTTGCAGGACTGGAAAAAGGATCTACAGCATTGGCTCTAAGGCCCCATTCACACTGCGCGATTTGCAAATCGCGCGTTTGGCGCGCGATTTGCATTTTGCGCGATATCGCGCGATTTGTCGCACGATATCGCGCAAATGCTTGCATTGAGCAAGCTCGAATCGCGGCAAAATCTGCTCCAAAAAGGGTCCTGCTGTAGCGACGCACGACACGCGACAGCAGGACCCTTTGCCCCATTGCCAAGCATTGGAGAGCGATATCGCGCGGTAAATAGCCGCGATATTGCGGGAATTACCGCGCGATAAATCGCTCAATGTGAACGGGGCCTTAAGGGACACACTAGTGATATAGTGGCAGGCGGGAGTAACCGAAGACGAACCGCCAAATCAACTGATTTTCGTTGATTTGCAGGTTCGTCCGAATCCAAATGTACAAGTCTAGTATTTATTAGGGATGCACCATTACCGTTTTTTCGGTATCGAGTATGAGTACCGATTTTTTTCCCCGGTACTCGCCAATGCCAGACATCCCATTAAGGAAGCTGGGCAACGTGTATTGTCTCGCTGCCCAGCTTCATGATTAGCCGGGAGGCCATCACCATGCTCCCTCGTCACCAGGTGACGAGGATACTTGGAGCCAGCTTTCTGCCCAATCTCACCACCCTGCCTCCGAACTACAACTCAAAGTCTGAACAATGTAACATTATCGTTGCATGCTGGAAGCAATGCATGATGGAATATGTAGTCTTGAGAAATTGAGATTGCAACACATCTAGCAGCTGATAAAGAGATGCAAAGCACACTGGGAGTCCAAGAGGTTGCTGAAAGTGATGGGCAAAGGAAAGGCGACACTCACTACATAAAGGGGATTTTTTCAAGTAAGCTTTGATTGCATTATCAATAATAACTCTAGTATGTTTTCCTATTACAATGCTGATGTTATAACAGAGAGTGTATGCTGGGATGTCACAACTGTACACTGTAAACTGTACTTTACACAGACACTGTTGATAAGATACATTTATCACAATGACAGAGTCTATTTATAGGTTAGGTATAGAATGGTAAATGTTACATTTTAGGGTTACATAAAAATGTAACTCTATGCAGGACAAAGCAACAGATTCACATACTTCACTTCACTTCCCTTCCCCAAAAGAAACACCCATTGAAGTGAGCTGTCTCCCCTTCCTCTCATGTGACAGTGCTGGTACATGTTGATTGGCCGCTCGGTCACCCAGCTCTTTCACATGGCGGAGGGGAGTGTAAGCTCCAAGTCATGAGTTCAGTTACTTGCAACAGTTTAAAAGGCCGACAGGTTCACCATAAAGTATGATGGAGAAAATGAATTGACACGAGCCATCTGCTTTTATGAACTGCGTTGTTTTGATGTTTCGCCAGTCCCTGCCATTCTGCTCAATTTGCCGCTCTTTGTAGTTATGATATGGTTAATGTCAAAGTAGCAGTTCATTTTAACAGTCTCTCATTTGCTCATCTCCCTCTCTGTATTACGTGCAATTATGTTACCTTTCATCAGTGCCCTGCCTATTCACCCAGTCATCTCAAAGCATCCTCAGTACAGCTGATCCGTTCATTTAGAAGAAAGACACCTGCCCCAAGAATATTCCCTGGAAGTCTTCGAACTTACCAATTATATCTCTACCTGATAGAAAATGAGCCAAAAATGAAAGATAGGCAGTGTCAAGGCAATGCTTCCCTGATTGCATTGTGGTGTTGGTGGGGTTGTTGTTTTCTTCAGGATCTGGATCATTGAAATGAAATGTATAGTGCTTTCAAATGTCTGTACAACAGACCAGTGTTGCCAATAACTGTATCAACATGTGTTAATGTTTAAAAACCTTAATATTTAAAAACATTTTCCTCTCTGTAATTTGTGATTATGTATGTACATAGGGGCACCCATTTTTGCTAATCCATGTACATAGAGGCAGTCAGTTTTTTCTGATCCATGTACAAAGGGGCAGCCATGTTTCCTCATCCATGTACACAGTGTCAGCCGTATTTGCTCATTACATATGCAGTCCCTTCTACTTGGCAGTGCTCCACAATAGTTGTCCTTTACTGTACTCCTTCTCACAATGCAAGTATGTAAGTTGGTTGATTAATTGAAAACAATGCACTTCCTGCGGGGCCATGGCTGAGGCGGCTGCCTCAGGTGACACTCAGAAAGGCATTTTTAGGGATAGCACTGAGGCTGGAGTGTCCATGGTAGTAAAACAGAGAGGGTTATTCACTTAGCTGCTGAAGCCAGCTGAGTGAATAACCGAGCCGAAGTGAACAGAGCCAAACGACGTTCGGCCATTTACTCCGGCTCAGTACGGCTGATTTCAGCAGTATACCGGCTGAAATTAGCCATACATCGGTGGCCTTTGGCCGCCTTCAGTCAGCCAAACATGCTCTGCATGTTCGGCTGAGCCGAAGTGCAGAAGGAGTTCGACTCCTGGATCGGCTGAGCTGAAGCTCCGGCAGCTCAGTCGCTGCCGTTCGCCCCTATTCTCATAGGGGCAAAATGGCAGTGAGTGAATAGCCAAATCCTGCCGAGCGGCATTCAGCTCGGCTATTCTGCTCGGTACTTCCGAGGTAGTGAGTAGAATAAAATAAAACGTAGATGAATGGAAAAAAAATGTTTAAAAAAAATTATTAAAAAAAAAAGGTTTTTGAAAAAAAGGAAAATTCAAGAAAAGTTAAGAAAATGGTGAAGAAATTCGACTGAACCAAAGGGCTCAGGCAGCCGAAGCAAGCCGAAGGATCAACCGAAGCTACAGCTAGATGCTTCGGCTCCATAGTGAATAACCCTCTGAGCCTTGGAAAACAACAGACCCAGCATTAGTGTGCTCCCTGCCTGAGTTCTGTGTCTGCTGCTTAGGGAGGACAGTGTCCAAGACCTCCCAGCTGCTGTGGCTGCCTATGTGACAGGCACAGCAGTCAGGTGCTTGTTGACGCAGAGTCTGCATTTTTATCAGGCTTAGCAGCAGTGTGGTTACTGACCAAGACGTCCATTTTTGCCATGCCAGAGGTGACGGGGGTAGGGGGTGGCAAAAATGTTCACCTAAGGCAGAAATTAACCCAGACATGCTCCTGACTCCCTGCGTACCTGTGATTTTATCTCAACAGTTGTTAGAAGAGGGACAGTAATTGTCCTGAGCCACCTCTGCATGCTGAACTTTCTGTTTAATGCAATCAGAAAAATTTGCAAAAGCAGACTAGTAAAAATCAGACAAAAATGACTTTAAAGAGGAACTTTAGGATTTTAAAAGATTAAAATAAAGTTAACTGCTTGTTATGATCTAGGGGTGCAAATAAAGAAAATATACTCACCTGATCCTCTGTCCTGCCTACGCCGGTCCCTGCAGACCCTTTTCCCCCAGTCTCCAGCAGTCTGAGTCCTGCTGATGCAGGTCCATTGACTTGCATTAGATCTGAGGACACTGAGGGACAATCAACAGCCGGATGGGTAGAGAGGTCACTGTCGAAAGACTGAGGATCAGTTGAATATATCTTTTTTATTCCAGCCCCTAGACCAAAACACACACTTATCCCTTGCAGTGCTGGGGCAGCCCCACTGCAAAGGTTATTTTATGAAAACCCCGAGTTCTTCTTTAAAGTTGCCACAGTTTCCCGTTTTTACAGCTGCCCGTGACCCTGATGGGGAAATTCTCCATTTCTATTTGTCTTTGTGAACATTATCACTCGAGCGGAAAGTGATGTGTAGGCAGTTGTCAGTGCCAGGGCAGCCTAGCTGGCTGTAAGATGAAGTGGGTTAGCAATTGTATATAGTCACTTTTCAGCGAATTGCAATGTTTATGTAGAAATATGTTCAGAACTATTTGGCCTCTATAGTTGTCTCCAGCGCCATTTTGGAGAAGTCTGGTGTCCTGACAGGACACGAAATCTTGGGAGATTTGGTAGGCCATTTTGGGTTGGTTTTTATAGATTTATAGCGCTGCGATTTTATAGTTTTAAAGCCCATCCACGTTTTGGGCAGAACACGTGTGAACGTAGACAGGGACAGATACCCAGCCTGTGAGGGAAAGCTAGAGGTATTCAGGGAGAGTGTTCCGGCCTGTTAGGGATAGATCAGGGTTCCTCCGGAGTCCTGCATCGGGAATCCAAGTCCGAATCAGTATCGCCGCTGTGAGTGCGGGAAAAGTGTATCAGACTCATATATCCCTCCGCTGAACGAATACCACTGTTGCCGGGTAACGTGTTGTAATTACCAGCCTCTGCAGATACGCATTGTGTGCTCGGGGTTCATACTTGTGCCAGTAAGTGGGAAGTGTCTACAGTGTTACTTCATCAAATCACTGTTGATAACGAATGTGACTGTATAGGGTATCTGTGATATATATATGCCTGAAGGAAAACCGATTGCACTACTGTTGTACATATCCTTCTTTGTACCGCCTCTTCGGCAATAAACATTACCTTGGTTATAAGACTAATACGCGTGATTCCCTCTGTGAAGCCGCCACACCCTAACCCCGCTAACATTTGTCTATGAAAAGATTCTATTAAACTACCGAAAGTGTTATTCTGCACTAAATCCTTCATACCATCTCTTAATTATCTTGTTTACTATTTGGAAAAACCAGTATAAAGGAAAAGTAATGGTGAAAAAACTATTCTGGGTTTATGCAATCATTTTTGGCATATACATTTTTATTGGTCCACATAACTGGGGGTATGTCAGGGTTGTGTTCATTGTCTATCTATAACTGGGTGCATGGCAGGGGCGTGTCCATTACCTATATATAACTAGGGGCATGGCAGGGGTGTGTCCACTGCCTAAATATTTTGCACTTAAAGGTGTCCCTCTTTCTCATCTTGGAAAGTTGGGAAGTATGTCTGGGGCTGAACGGTGTTTACTCTCAGTGTTATCTGATTTTGGAATTTTGATCACAAAGCTCTCATTGTCATGTTTATTGTTAATACAGAATAAAAAGAAAATGATATCTTTATAGAGAAGATAAAAGTGTACTATCTGTGGCCTCTGTGTATTTCATAGTGCTGTGTTTCCTGGAAGGAGTGAAGATTAGGACCAAACTATGGACAGTAACCCAGCGCACATATGTGGAGCAGCTGTCACACCTTGACATGGAGGATTGTATTGTGCAAGATGTGGAGTGAACTTCAAACATTGGGAGATGTTTAAATCTGTGACTTGTATGTCCATTTTCTATTTTACAACAGCATTAACATCCTAATGGGGCCATGCATCAAATTAAAGAATGGGTAACGCTGCTTCTACCACGTTTATAAAAAGATAACTGTGTCTAGTAGTGACTGCAAGCGAACCGCATTCCCAAAAGCAACTGTGACATGTCAGGTGCTCTTATTCACATTCCCAACAGACATTGGTAACCCTGAATTAAATGTTAGAATCTTTTCTAACATTTAATTACAATCTAATTAATATGAATCCATAGTCTTTTTAAAGGGGAGCTCTGCAAAGGATTATTTCTATCTAAACTGACTTTATAACATAAGTCTAAAACAATCAGCGCAGCCGTCACAGATGCAAGGACCGTGTTTAATGTGGA
>NW_017307323.1:443830-448934 GCF_000935625.1 Nanorana parkeri
CTATTTTGAATTTTAATATTTTGTAATAATATAATTTGTTTATTATTATACACACAGATCTTTTCGTGCAATGGATCTTTCTTGGGTGCTGCATTCAAAGTCTCCTGTTTCTTCTCCATCATTTTTCTAGTTATATAAAGAATAGTGTGTTGTTGGCTGGATCACCAGGTGAAAGTATAGGAGAAAAAGACACCACATAAGGATCGGAAATCAGTAAAATTACTTTTTTGTTTTGGGATTTATACTTTAAAATATGTGCTCAGTAAGAGTGAACTACATTTTCCCTTTTAGCATTTATTATTTTGTTTAAATGCTACAAATACTAAGTGTACAGGTTTAAGATTTAGATTCTATATATATCTGCCATGACATACAACAGTGTATTGAATCACTTAAGAATGGACATTGAATGCAGTTCTAAGATATTAAGGCGTCTGAGTATCTGTGTATAAAATTCATTGGAAAGAGCTTATAAAAGAGATGCAGTGGAGCGGAAACCACAATGTTTTCTTGCAGTGTAGCATGGAGGCTTTATAAAATTCGTCTGAGCTATGTAAACATGTTTACATCTCTTAAGCTCATCTGTCAGTAACAAAAGGCAACCTTTAAAGGGAATGTATGGACTCTTTGTATATATTTCCTTCCTTTATTTGTTATGGTTGGGATGAAATAAATACACATTTTTCATTTTTCTTTAGCTAGGTTTATATGAAATATTGATTAAGCCTATTTTGCATCCTCAATTTCAGCCTGCAGGAAACGCTTTGCTGAAAAAGCCTTTTGTTAACCGAGCTCAATAGCTCAAGCCGAAATATACACATATATAAATATATGGGGATGATTTACTAAAGGCAAATAGTCAGTTCAATTTGCAGGGGAATTTTCACATTGCAGGGGAGGTTTTCCCCTAACTTAGTGAATGTGGTGAAATTTAACTTCGTAAAGAATACCAAATCATGTGAATAGCAATTAAAAAAAGAACAGTATCTTTGCTTGCACCTGATTGGATGATGGAAGTCAGCAGAGCTTCGCGTCATTCACTATACCAAGAAACTCCCAATGCAAAGTGCAAAATTTGACTATTACTAAATCAACCCCTATGAGTGATAGTGGTATTTCTCTCTTAAATAGTGATTGGAACACTGGAATCACTTCTTGTTCTTGTCACTCAAATTTTTTTAATTCACCATCACTTTTTCTCTTAGTGACAATGGTCAGCAGGGCAAATAGAGAGGGTGAATTTACCAAGTGGCTGCACAGACAGCAATAAAACTTTCCATAATGAAAAAGGTTTGGGCTATATATACACTTTTACCCTCAAAAATGTGTTGTTTTCCAAGCCAAACACCCATGTCAGACAGCCCTGCTGATTCTGACCACCCTTATCTCTACTGCAGTTAATGCAGTGCAACTGGGTCATGTATTGCACCAACATGTGCTTAGGTGGTGTGGAAGCAGCAACACTCTGATGTGGTCATCCTATCGCTCTCCTATCAATTAGCTTTCTACATACCATGAAATGTAGAAGTATTGATTGGCTTACAGTGCTTCTCTATTCCTCCCAGCATGTAGTTTGCTGTGCTGAGCACTACAAAGTGATAGTATAAAGAGGTAAAGTTTAAAAATGCATTCAAAGCCAGCTAATATACCTTCATTTATTAGAACTTTATTGTCTGTTGTAAGCCATGTTTGGCTGCTTTAGAAAAGTACAGTGGGAGCCACACTTTGGGCTCTCCACCACATTAGAACAGTGTCTATGCCATGCCGTCCCCGTGTTGTGCATCCACCCTTCCCCGAGCTTTGCCATTTACAAAGCACAGCCTGAGATGTCACTGCCATGGCTGAACACAACTTACAGTGGACATTAAGAATTAAAAAACAAAACAGTAGAGGTAAAAACTATGCAGGGGGTGTAAAAAAAATGGAACTTTAAGGATGTTTCAAAGCATAACTCAGAGGCACTATATATCTGCCTATATTTTTGCTTTAATGATGTGTTTAAAAAGGTTTGCACTTATTATTTTAGGTACCTTGAAAATCTAGGCAGAATAGATACAACTACAGTCAGAAAGGTGCATGGTTTTATCAATCCTACCTTAATTTGTGGTATTTACCCACTCTAGTTGTCATTAGAAGAAGAATTGGGGGTAAATCATTAAATGAGGACACTTGCTCCAGTGACAACTGTCTCTTTGGAGAGATTCATGCTCACTTCCTTTTGCTTCCCAAGGACAAGAAATGAGGAAAAATCTCAATAACGGAAGCAGGATTTCCTACTCTATCCAAAATTTTAAAGAAAAGGCATTACTTTGGGGAAATATTAAAAATAGGTGTCAATTTAAGTTTTTAGAGGCTTGAAATTGAGTTTTTTCTTTAAATGCAAACCATGCATTTAACAATCAAAATGTGTTCTGATGCACGCATGAGACGATGAGGACTATTGGCTCATCCTCCATACTTAACCAGAAAAGGGGTCATTCTTTGTTGGGATGTCTTACACGACGTGTTTGTAGAACCCCCCAGCGAGCCCTGGACTTTGTTTGATATACGGTAAATTAAACAAGGTCTAGAGAATTCCTTCCCAAACCTTTTTTATTTAGCACTTGGCATGGAAACACTTCAGGATCCTTTGTTCTGCCCCCATTGAAAACAAAGACGAAATTCTCCTCGAACAGAGATGTTGAAATATTCCTCCTTATGTTTTCGTTTATATGGAAGTCAACGGAGAGAGTTAGAGATATACCTATTCTTGGCTTCTGTTTTTGTTTTTGTAAGTAAATTATCTATCCCCACAAAAATGCAGGAAGTGGTCTTGAAACCCAATAGCTCTTAAACATCTTGAGTATAGCTGAACCTTGGAGAGTAATGAAAAAAAAAAAAGAAGTTTTACCAACTTCAGTCTGAAAGAGAAGATTGACTACACAATGAAAAGCATTCCTGCCCCTGGCTACCATAATTAGGCTAAAACGTGTATTTACATTTGAGGGAGTCACTAACACTTAACCTTATTTTTCTCTCCTCTATCAGAGTGACAGCATGGGGGAACCCAGGACACTCTTAATGAAGGACTGAAAAGCTGACATGGAATTCACAAACCAGCATGGCTGTTTGTACAGTATATAAATGAAGAAACGCAGAGGGGAACTGCAGAAGGAGACTTTAATTTAAGGTAAGTTGGAGAACAATTTAAGCTTGTGAGGGGAGGGTTAATGGGTGGTCTCTAAGAAATTTGAAGCTAATGAAATCTGAGGAATGTTGCACATTACATTCTCCAGCCTGTAGCTCTGTAGAGGTCATACTTGCTTGGATAGACCGAGCACTCTGAACAGATGATAAGTCAATAATTGGAGCATAGAGGACTAGACACTGCAAGCCTTCCCAAGGTATTCCTGCCATAAACAAAGGTCTCTTTACAGATCTATTCTAGCTTAAAGAAAATAGATGATTCCAAGACACTAAAGCAGAGACAATTGCAAACACATGCTCGAAAGGCTTTTATGTATATACATTAAAGAGGTTCTATTTTGTTTGCATGGAAAGAATGCATTTTATGTGTCACTGAGTACACAGAGATGTGATCTTGCTTGCAGCTGTATTCTTCCTCACAGCTGCTTAAAGAAGTTGTAAGGATATCCTAATGTAATTGATTCTAGAGTAATTATGTTAAAGTGGCTGATTGGTAACTATTAAAGTTCTTAATTCTTTTCTTTTGATTTGCAGGTAACAATGGTGAGTTGGCGGTCCTCTGCGAGGCTGAGTTGTCTGCTCTTCCTACTTGTTTGTTATGAAGTCCCTGCAGAGAGATGCACGGGGGGTCCATCCTGTACCAGCAGCTCCACGGACAATGACCAACAAAAGCCATGTGTGGGTACCAGATGCCCAGTTAAAAATAGCAGAGCTTCTCGCTCGCACCAGCACACAGCCAGCAGTGATGGCTTGTTACAGCCTGGGAGAACTAGTCAGCAGCCCTCGGCATCTTCAAGAGTTGATGTTTCGGGTACCACAGACACTTTGGGAGGAGCTCCACACCTGAGCAACAATGCCACCAGGGACTGCAAAGGGATTGAATGTAAATTGCCCCTGCGGATCCGCATGAAGTCTCGAGGCAGAGTTTTGTGCACTGGGGAGGGTTGCCCGCCTGCAGAAGGGCAGCAGGGCATTGTGCGTTTGTCAGACAGAGCGGCACACTTCATTGGTGAAGTGTCGGATTTCCAATACTCCAATGCGGAACTGGGAGGAGCTCCACTGGGAGTTCAGCTCACCTGTGATATCAAGCCAGGTAGGTGCCCAGTGTGCTGAGCTGATGCATAAATCTCAGGAATTAAATCTAAAATAGAAAATGCTTCCTAAATATAAGTTCATAAGCCTAATTACTACAACTTTATTTTCTTTACTGTGTATTAACTTTTTCTGGTAAGTCTACTGTAGACTGTTGTTTGGGATTGTCGTACATTTTAGTCGGAAAACAGTGTAATCCAATAGAATAAAAAAAGAGATCTGTGTGGAAATAGTATAGAAAGATGTCTAAAAGTAAGACTGTGTTTTAGGCTAAGTGGCAATTCAAGTGGATCTTAAGTAGCTCAATAGTTTATAAGCCAAATATTTCCCAGTAGCAATGCATGGCTCTTTACTCATTTTACTATCCTATATATATATATATAGAGAGAGAGAGTGACAACATATTACACAGCATAGTACAATAGTAAAAGGGAGCAAATTAGAGACTTCAGACAAAAACAAATGCAAAGACATAACACAGGAGAAGATCACCTGCCTGTACCATCCTTGACTTTCTTACAAATGGCAAAATTATAATTCCGCACTGTTGACGATTTGGGTATAACTACTTACATTTGCTTGGTATATAACCAATACAAGGATAACATTACAACATGCTTTAACGATGGGATATTATTGTGAGGTCAAAACCAGGAAGATTTCCAGAGACAAACATTTCCAGTGACAAATCTTCACAACCTGGGACTGCCCCCGGACAGCATGGATGGGTGATGGGTGTACTGTATTGTACTGTTCACATGCTGGAACACGTAAAACTAATTATGTCAGTGGCAGATTAAAGGACCACTAAACACAAATGCACTGG